>NW_027530974.1:1161946-1188674 GCF_008692635.1 Crocuta crocuta | reverse complement strand
CAAAACCCAGCTATTTTTTTTTTTTTTTTTTTTTTTTTTTACTGAAGAAGGAACTATGGCCCAGAGAAATTGTGTGGCTTACCCAAAGTGGCACAGCAAGAAACTGGCTGGGCATATAATATACAGTCTGTTTAAGACAAACTTTAAAGATCCAAGGGTACAACTACAGCTAAAAAGAAGTTATTTTTTTTTATTTTTCTTTCAATGAGTGAGTCTTAGACTCAAAAAATGAGAGGGAAATACAAGTTAATTTGAATGCATTGTCCAGAGACCCAGTAACAATGCGAAATTAGGGGATACAACTTTGACCACTCCAGACTGGTTCTGGTGAAAATTGTAGGGAGTTGTAGGGGGCAGTGGACTTGCTCAGCCCACCTGTACATGCCCAGGAACTGAATTCTGCCTCCTTTGAGGGGGAACCAACCACACTGTGTGGGACAGTCTCCTATCATGAAACAGCCTAGGAGTATGTTATCATTGCTTAGACAATTCCAGACAGAAGGGTACTGGACCCTACATTTAGTGGAATCAAAGGACAACATCAAAAGAAACCAGGTGTTTCAAGGCCAGGCTTTAAACACAAAAAATACATCAACTCCTGAAATATAAAATACACAAAGACTCTTACACCTTTACATATAAACACATCAAACTGTTTTATTATAATCAATTCCCATCAGCTAGTGTTGTTTTTAGACTTAAGGCTTCTACTTTGTGGAACACTCTGTGACCCATAAAATAAATTTTTCTCACAAATTAGTGTTTGCTCAGAGAGGGTTCCAGGCATCTAAAGTGGATTACCCTTGTGCCCCCTATCAAAATGGTCTAAGCATCTGGATTCCATGTGATTAGGACGGTTTTCATTCTAAAAGTCATGCCGCCTTCTAACTCATAACTTTGTTACCATTCAGCCTCTCCACTTATCCACCCATCTATTCCAGAAAGAAATAGGAGGATGATATTTTTAAGTTTTTATTTTAATTCCCGTTAGTTAATATACAGTGTTATATTAGTTTCAGGTATACAAGATAGCGATTGAACATTTCTGTACAATACCTGGTCCGCATCCCCCGAAGCCCCAATCACCTATTTCATCCATCCCCCTACCTACCTTCCCTCTGAAAACTGTCAGTTGGTTCTCTATAGTTAAGAGAACCTATCTATCTCTATCTTGCCTCTCTATCTCTTTTTTCTCCTTTGCTCATTTGTTGTGCTTGTTAAATTCCACACACGGGTGAAAACAGTATTTGTATTTCTCTGACTGACTTACTTCACTCAACATAGTACTCTCTAGCTCCATCCATGTCATTGTAAATGGAAAGATCCCATTCTTTTTTATGGCTGAATAATATTCCATTGTATGTGTATATACCACTTCTTTATTCATTAATCAATGGACAGTTGGGCTGCTTTCATATCTTGGCTAATGTAAATAACGCCATTCTAAACATAAGAGTGCATGTATCCCTTTGAATTAGTGTTTTTGTATTCTTTCAGCAAATACTCAGTAGTGTGATTGCTGAATTGCAGAGTAGTTTTATTTTTAGCTTTTTGAGGAACCTCATACTGTCTTCGGCAGTGGCTTCTCCAGTTTGCATTCCCACCAACAGTGTAAGAGGGTTCCCCTTTCTCCACATCCTCACCAGCACCTGTTGTTTCCTTTGTTGTTAATTTTAGTCATCCAACAGGTGTGTTGAATGTATTTTTGTGGATGGTGTAAGTAAGTGATCCAGTTTCATTCTTTTCCCTATAGCTGTACAGTTTTCCCAACACCATTTGTTGAAGAGATTGTCTTTTTACTCTTTGACGTTCTTTCCTGCTTTGTCAAAGATTAATCAACCATATAATTGTGGGTTCATTTCTGGGGTTTCTATTCTGTTCTATTAATCTATGTGTATATTTTTGTGCCATTACTATACTATCTTAATCACTACAGCTTTGTAATATAACTTGAAGTCTGGAATTGTGATGCCTCCAGCTTTGAGTTTCTTTTTCAAGATTGCTTTCACTATTTGGGGTATTTGAGGTTCCATACATATTTTAGGATTGTTTGCTCTAGCTCTGTGGAAAATGCTCTTAGTATTTTGATAGAGATTGTATTAAATGTGTAGATTGCTTTGGGTGGTATGGACATGTTGACAATATTTGTTCTTCCATTCCATGAGCATGGGTTATCTTTCCATTTATTTGTGTCATCTTCAATTACTATCTGATGTATTTAATAGCTTTTTCAGAGTACAGGTCTTTCACCTTTTGGCTCAGGTTTATTTCTAGATATCTTATTACTTGGGGTGCAACTGTAAATGGGATTGTTTTCTTAATTTCCCTTTCTGCTGCTTTAATGTTGGTGTAAAGAAATGCAACGTATTTCTGTACATGGATTTTGTATCCTGTGACTTTATTTATCAGTTCCAGCAGTATTTTGGGGGAAGTTTTTTAGGTTTTCTATATAGACTATTATGTCATCTGCAAATATTGAAAGTTTTACTTCTTCCTTACTGATTTGAATGCCTTTTGTCTCTTTTTGTAGCTAGGACTTCTAGTACAATGTTGAATAAAAGTAGTAACAGAGGACATCTTTGTCTTGTTCCTGTTCTTAGACTGAGAGCTTTTCCCCATTGAGGATGATGTTAGCTGTGGGTTTTTCAAATGAAGCCTTTATTTGGTTGAAGTCTGTTCCCTCTAAACCTATTTTGTCAAGAGTTTTTATCATAAATGGATGTCATACTTTGTCAAGTGCTTTTTCTGTGTCTATTGAAATGATCATATGGTTATCTTTTCTTTTATTGATGTGATATATCATGTTGATCGATTTGTAGATATTGAACCACCTTTACATCCCAGAAATATGTAAAATTCACTTGATCATGGTGAATGATTTTTAAAATATATTGTTAGATTCAGTGTGCTAGTATTTTGTTGAGGATTTTTGCCTCCTAGTTAATCGGAGATATTGGCCTGTAGTTCTCTTTTTTTGTGGTGTCTTTATCTGATATTGGTATCAGTGTAATGCTGGCCTCACAGAATGAATTTGGAAGTTTTACTTCCTTTTCCATTTTTTGGAATAGCTTGAGGTGTATCAATTTATTATTTTTTTTCAAGGAACCGGCTCCTGGTTTCATTGATCTGTTCTATTGTTTTTTTTTTAGTTTCTGTATCATTTATTACTGTGCTAATCTTTTTATTTCCTTCTTTCTACTGGCTTTGGGGTTTATTTGTTGTTATTTTTCTAACTTCTTTAAGAGTAAGTTTAGGTTGTTTATTTCAGATTTTTCTTACTTCTTGAAGTACCTTTAGCTTTTGTTTGTTTGGGGAATTCTTTTTTTCTCCTTCTCTTCTGAATGATAGCCTTGCTAGATAGAGTATTCTTGGCTGCAAATTTTTCGCATTCAGTACTTTGAATATATCACGCCACTGCCTTCTGGCATGCAAAGTTTCTGCTGAAAAATCCCCTGCTAGCTTTATAGGGTTTCTCCTATATGTAATTGTTTTCTTTTGTATCATGCTTTTGAAATTTTTCTTATGACTATATTTTTCCCATTTTAATTATATTAATGTTTGGTGTGGATCTGCTTTTGTTGATTTTCCTGGGGATTCTCTGTGCCTCCTGGATCTGGGTATCTGTTTCTTTTCCTGTATTAGGGAAGTTTTCAGGCATTATTTCTTCAAATAAAATTTCTGCCTCCTTTTCTTTCCTCTTCTTCTGGGACTTCTATAATGCGAATGTTATTACTGTTGATGAAGTCATCAAGTTACCTAAGTCTATCCTCATTCTGCATAATTCCTTTTTGTCTCTTCCGTTCATCTTGATTACTTTCCATTACTGTGTCTTCTAGGTCATTAATTTGTTCCTCTGCTTCTACCAGCCTGCTGTCAATCCATCAAGCATGTTTCTCATTTTGTTTATTGATCCCTTTGTCTCTATTATGTTATTTTTTATCTCTATGTTAAGGGTCTCACTGATGTCTTCTTTTACTCTTTTCTCAAGTCCACTGAGTAACCTTCTGATCATTGTTTTAAATACTCCATTAGGCATGTTACTTATATCTGTTTGGCTTAGATCTCTGCCCATGGCCTTGTCCTGTTCTTTCATTTGGGAAATATTTCTCTGTCTTCTCATTTTGTCTATAAGTCTCTGTGCCTCTTGCATGTGTTAGTAAAGTCAGCTACTTCTCTTATTCTTGAGAATAATGGCCTTATGAAGAAGAAATCCTGTAGTGCCCTGCCATATAGTGTCCTCTGTTTCCCAGGACCTGGCACTTTAGAGGATGTCTCCAATGTGTGCTATGTCCTCTCTGTTGTTGTGTCCTGATGCTTTATCCTTCAGGCCAGTCACCTGCAGAGGTTCTCCTTGCCTGTTATGGGCAGTGTTTGGTTCCTGGCCTGAATGTGGTAAGTTTTAACTAGGTATACTGTGGTCTGCTTATGAAATGAGACATGTTGCTAGCACTGCTGGAACCAAGACCTTGCAAAACTTCTGAGTCAGGAGATGTAATGTGAACAAGGGTTTGGGCTGGTCATCTGAGGGATGGAGCATAGAGGGTGGGGTTTGGTGTAAGCAAGTTGGATTGCCAGAGTCTGTGCTCTGCTGGTCCCCACAGGTGGCTCTGTGTTTATGCTGAAGGGACATGGGAGGAAAATGGTGCCTGCCAGTTCCTTTGTTCCCAGAAGGTCTCTCTGTGAATTCTGTCTCTATGGGACATGCTCCAAGCTGAGCAAATAACCTCCCTACTGTGTGCCTTGGGTGCTTGTCAGATTGCTGTTTTCACACTATATGTCAGAGGGCTGTTTGTCCTACCTTCTCTCCAAAAGCAGTTCCAATGCCTCTGGGCTCTCCCTGCACTGAAGCCCACTGACCTTTACAACTCCAGGCTTTAAGTCCTGCTGTTTGCCAGAAGTCATGAAACTCAGGCCCTCTGGTTTTCCAAACCAATTGCTATGGGGATTCATTTTCCCCAAGGGCTCCCCTGTGTGTTATTCTATCTCTGGACCTTTTACTCAACCACTGCTCCTTCCCCACTGCAGCAACCATGATCTATTTCTCTCCCAAACCACATTTCCATACCTCCTGCTTTCTTCACTGTGGCCTCTTCTCTACCTGTATTCACAGAGCTTATCTGCCATGCTTCAAGTTGATTTCTGGGGTATTTAGGATGATTTCATTGTTATATAGTTGTATTCATGGAATGAGGCAAGCCTAGGGCTCTCCCACTCTGCCACCATATTTCATTCCTAAGAGGATGATATTTAAAAATTTTACCTACTTAAAAAAGCTTTTTAAATATTTTTTTCCAGTATAACACCAGACACATGCCAACATAATGTCATATGCAATGTGCAAACTTGCTTGCAGATGGCAAACATGGAAACATCACCTGGTATTGGCTCCACGTGGTGCTACCTTCTCTCCTGCAGGAAAGAGAAGGTACTGTATGCACCATATGAACAGCCACAAGTGCCCCCTAAAGTAAATTTCCATTATCCTGTATGCCCAGAAAATGTTTGTTTAAAGAATATGGTGGAGAGAGAGCTGCCATCACAGTGCCTGCTGTGTGTCTTTAGACACTGGCTGTCCTAGCCCAGCCCAGCACATTTTTTTAGCTGTAGCTGGCCTGAAAGAGATTTTTCGTCTTTGGTTGAAAGGTCTTAAAAAAGTGAGCCTGCATCCCCTGTGGCCTTGGCTCTGGCTCTGTGGTGAAGCCTACCTGGAGTAGAAGAGACATGCAGAACCAGAGAGAGGCTAGGCAAAGGGGTAAAGATAAGGCTAATAGCTCAAAGTCCCAGCTTCTGATCACTTCTGGCTTTGCCCTTGTCCTACCCAACTATGTAAAATTATGAATCTCTTATTATGCTTAAGTGTATGAGTTCAAATTCAGTCATTTGCAACCGAAGAATCCTGACTGAAATAGAAATCACTGCAGGGGCCAGTCCACCTACTGCTATGATGCAGACATATGTTATCATGTAGTTTAAAAGTATAGTGGTGTTATTCCTGGACCAAATAAAAAAAGAGGATGTACTTTATCTCTTTATACTTCCTATCTTAAGTCATATCAGCTACTGTAATTTTGAAGGAGAAACAGATTTTGCTACTTGCTAGTTTTTCCTTGTGGATTCCTATATTGATCCAATTGGGCTGTTATTAAAAAAAAAAAAAGTCATAGACTAGGTGGCTTAACTTTTTCTTTAAGTAGGTTCCATGCCAAACTTGGGGCTTAAACTTATGACCCTGAGATTGAGAGTCATGGGCTCTACCAAGTGAGCCAGCCAGGTACCCCAAACTGAATGGTTTAAACACAAAAATTTATCTCACACAGATATGGAGGCTGGAAAGTACCAGATCAAAGTTCTGGCAGCGTCCAGTTCCAGGAGAGAGCTCTCTTTCTGGCTTTCAGATGGCCAATCACCTTCTTGCCTCTACCTTTATGGTGGAGAAAGAGAGAGAGACTTGGACCTTCCTGGTGCCTCAGGGTTTTATTTTTTAATGTTTTTTATTCATTTCAGAGAGAGAGAGAGACAGCATGAGCAGGGGAGGGTCAGAGAGAGAGGGAGACACAGAATCTGAAACAGGCTCCAGGCTCTGAGCTAGCTGTCAGCACAGAGCCCAACGCGGGGCTTGAACCCACCAACTGTGAGATCATGACCTGAGCTGAAGTTGGACACTTAACCAACTGAGCCACCCAGGTGCCCCTCAGGTTTTTTTTAGTGCTTAGTTATTTTTGAGAAAAAGAGAGACAGAGTGTGAGCTGAGGAGGAGCAGAGAAAAGAAGGGAGACAGAGAATCTGAAGCAGGCACCAGGCAAGGCTCAAACTCACAAACCACAAGATCATGACCTAAGCCAAAGTTGGATACTTAACTAACTGAGCAATCCAGGCACCCCTCCCTGGTGTCTCAGAATTACACTATTCCTGGTGGATCAGGGTTCCACCATTAACCTTAATTACTGCCAAAAAAAAAAAAAAAAAAAAAAAGGCCTTATCTCCAAATACAGTCACCTTGGGGACTGGGCTTTCAATATATGAATTTTACAGAGACATAACATTCATTCCACAACCTCCCTTTCTCAGGGAAGGACTGTCTCAGAAACATGAAGACCAGAATGGTAACATCTGTTGAGGAAGGGAGGCACAAACATCAGATCAACCATTCTTGGCCAGTTTATTTCAACAAACATCATCAGTTCATTGCTATAAACCACGACCTGTTCTAGCACAAGGAAATAAAAGTGAATATGCTATATAGGCCCTGGTATAAGCAGAGTATTCCTTCCTAGCAGAGGTGGAGACTGGGGGCTGTGTGGTCACCGGCTAGGACATCACAGATCTGGCATTTGGATAAGTGTCTGTCTAGCACCAGCTACAGGACTTGGTCTCCATCACATTGCCCTAGGTGTTTGCTGTGCCTTAAATAAGAAGTGAATTTCAAAATGTACAACACACTAAATATAAGTGATGGGGAAAAAATGGATAAAGCTACATGCCCTTCCCTTAAGGAGATTTCTGATGTTGGAGTAATTGACCAGCAAGTAGATAGATTTGATGTAATACAACAAATAATCAGAGTGATGAGGGTGCAAAGATGCTAGAGAACCCAGAGGAGGGCCTTTTACACATCAGGACACACAGGTAATCCTCACAGGTGAGACAGGCAAAGAGGTGAAAATGGTATGTCAGTTAGAGGGATGACATGCTGTGCATTTCCACATAAGAATGTTAGGAAAAGGAGGTTGTTTGGTGGTGAGGATTGGTAAGAAAAGTAGGGAGCCTATCATGAACTTGCTCCTGTTGTCACTCCAGAGGCTTTACATGAAGGAGAGATTAGTCAGATTTATGTGTCAGTTACACAATTATGGAGCTGCATGGAGAACAAACTTGCATGGGACAAAGCAGATGTAGGAAGACCAGCTCAGGAGATGATGGTTGCAATTGGTCAAATAATAGGGTCAATCTTTGAACTAAAACAGTGGTCCTAGGGATACAGGACAGATCTGAACAAATATTTATGATATAAAATGGGTAAGACTTGGTGATTGATAGTATCAGGAGGAAGATGGGGGAGACTAAAAGTATTGCACAGTCTTCCCCACACTGAGGGACTAGGTAGAGGGTAGTGCTGTGAACTGGGAGCTGGTATGAGGGAGAGAGCAGATCCAGAGAGAGTAGAGCAAGTGTGTTTCAGAAAGCATGGTTATCAATAGAATGATAACTTTTATGACATGAATGGTAAGAACAAAAGGTGCCTGACTGCCACAGGAAGTAGGAAAGGGCACCTGGGAAGATTTCTATGGTTTCCAAGGCTTTAAATGAAACCTAGAAAAGACTTGGTCTTATGCACGGGGGTAATATGCTGGAAGACTGTGACCTCAATATTCCCCATACAGAGTTAGTTTATTGTTTCAATGAATCAGTTACCAACACTTACAAACCAACCTTTTATATATAAAACCTGGATCCTGGTCTCTCAGTGAGTGTGTAGAGGGCACAGAACTGGATCTGCCTTCACCAGCCAATAGTCAACTGGCCTAAGGTGTCAGTACGGAGCTTATCAGACCAGGCAGGCCTACTGCCTTACCTGAGTGTTTGCTGTATGTGTTAGACTTGGCCACCTTGCCCCACAGTATCATAAAGACAGGAAAAAATCCAACCTTGCTATTATCAACATTGCTGAGATTATTCACCTAATGGAAATATAAATCTCTTTCTCAACATTCAGGATTAAGATATTTTCTCAATAGACTACTGGCTTCCCAAAGTGTTCCTGTTTTAAACTAATGATGCCAAATATTTAGAATATTTTTATTAGGAATATATACTACACTGTTATTTAAATAACTAGTACAACTATCACTTTTCTCCAGAAAGTTCAAAGTGTTCTACTAAACCCTAAAGCAAATTTAACCCCAACCCTACATTGCTTGTGATCCTTATCTGGAGTCAGCATCAAATATAATGGAGGGGGCAAAGTTATAGTCAGAGCAGACACAACTTGATTATAATACAGGAGTCCTCTGGGAACTGAATAAATAGTCCCTCTGGTGTTCATTTAATATCAAATTTCCATCTGCTGAAAGGTCTCTAATAAATTTGCAGAGGTGGTATTGCAGGGAAGAAAGGACTGTTTCAGGGGCTGGGAGATAGGGGAAATCCTGGGTTATTTGAAATTCCTACCATGTATGTGGTCTGTTTACTCTGAGGAAGACATTGTCCAATGGAGGTAGGGTTTAACGTTGTAAGAGTATCTACTCACAGTTGATGAGGATGACCATCTATATTTATGGATAATTCATCTTGAGTGCTTAAGGATATGGCAAGATAGTTGTCCCTTTTTTCTTCATTGGTGCATGCTCATTGACCTGAATTGAGAGATTTTTCTTTTTTTTTCCCTTTGTCTTCAGTGTGTGTGTGTGTGTGTGTGTGTGTGTGTGTAAGAGGAATAATTTTTCTTCAAGTTTAGGAGATAAAGCATCCTCATCTGTGGGTGATTGAGGAGTGGGCCAACTAACTGATCTGCTGGGCTGAACTTCACTTTGGATCCTGTCTCATTTTGTTTTAAAGCTCTTTTCAAAATGTTTTGCCAGATGCTGAAATTCAGATAAAGGGGTTAATTCCTATTCCAATTTCTGTTCTCATAATAGATCTCCACTTCCAGGCCCAACTTCACAAACTAAATTAAGTGATTTCCTATCAGCACCTTTGTATTTACCTCCTAAATTTGTCCAAAAGTAATTTCTAATCTATTCTGAAAATCTCCTATAATTTTATCTTTTCTGTTTGGGGTTGTTTTTTGCTGTTGTTGTGGTTTTGTTTTGTTTTTTTTTACTGAGTATAATTAGTTTCAGGTACACAACATAATGATTCAATATTTGTATACATTTCAAATGATCACATAAGTCTAGTTAACATTCGCCACCATATACATAGATAAACAAATCTTTCCTCTTGTGATGAGATCTTTAAAGATCTACTCTCTTAATGATCTTTGGATATGCAATACAGTATAATTAACTACAGTCACCATGCTGTACATTACATTCCCATAACTGGAAGTTTGTACTTTTGACCCCCTTTGTCCATTTTGCCCACCCCTTTGCCCCCTATCTGTTCTCTGTATCTATGAGCTTGGCATTTGTTTGTTTTTCAGATTCTATATATGTAAGATCATAAGGTATTTATCTTATTAGCTATTATATTATATGTAAAGATATATTATATGTATTATTTATATATAATAAGAATTTGTGAGATATATTATTCATTCATCCACTGATGGACTTTTAGGATGTTTCCACATCTTCCACACAGCGATTATAAATAATGCTGCAATGAACATAAAGATGCATATATCTTTTTGAGTTAGTATTTTTATTTTTCGAATAAATACACAGAAATAGAATTGCTCTATTTTTTATTTTTTCAGAAACCTCCATACTGTTTTCCAGAGCAGCTGTAGCAATTTAAATTCCCACCAATAGTGCATAAGAGCTCCTTTTTCTCCACACTTTTTGCCAATACTTGCTATTTCTTCTTTTTTGATAATAGGCATTCCAACAAGTGTAGATGATATCTCATCATGGCTTTGATTTGCATTTCCCTGATTATTAATGATGTTGAGCACCTTTCCGTGTATTTGTTGGCCATCTCTATGTCTTCTTTGGAAAAATGCCTATTCAGATCTGCCCATTTTTTTTCAAAATAGATTTTTTTGAGTTGTATGAGTTCTTTATTTTGGATATTAACCTCTTACGAAATATATGACTTACAAATATTTTTTTTCCATTCAATAAGATCTCTTTATTTTTTTGGCTTCCTCTGCTGGTGTGGAAGCTTTTTAGTTTGATGTAATCCGACATGTTCATTTACCTCTTATTGCTTTTGTTTTTGGTGTCATATTTTAAATCATTACCAAGACCAAATCAAGTAGCTTACTACTAGAAGTTTTATGGTTTGAGTTTCAAGTCTTAATACATTTGAGTTAATTTTTATCTTTGGTGTAGGATAATGGTCCAGTTTCATTCTTTTGCATACAGCTTTCCAATTTGTCCAACTCCATTTACTGGGGAAACTGTCCCTTCCCCTTGTATTTTCTTGCCTCCTTTGTCATAACTTAATTGACCATATTTTCATGGGTTTGTTTCTGGGCTTTCTTTGTTTTCTTGATCAATGTGTCTGTTTTTATGTCAGTACCATACTGTTTTAACTACTATGGCATTGTATATTTTGAAATCAAGAAGTGTGAAACCTCCTGCTTTGTTTTTTCTCAAAATGGTTTTGGCTGTTAAGGATCTTTTGAGGTTCTATAAAGATTTTAGGATTTTTTTTTTTGTTCTATTTCTATAAAAAAATTGTCACTGGAATTTTGATAGGGATTACATTGAATCTGTATATTACTTTGGATAGTTTAAACACTTTAACAATATTAATTCTTCCAATCCATGAAGAATCCATGGTGTTTCTTTCCATTTATTTGTGGTTCTCTCATTAATGTAATAGTTTTCAGTACACAGATCTTTTACCCCCTTGGTAAAATTTATTCCCAGGTATTTTATTCCTTTTGATGAAATTATGAGATAGTTTTTCTTATTTCTCCTTCTGATGGTTCATGATTAGTATATAGAAACACAACAGATGTTTGTAAATTGACTTTGTATCCTGCATGTATGTATTAGTTATAACAGTGTTATGGTGTAGTCTTTAGGGTTTTCTATTTAATATCATGTCATCTGCAAACAGTGACAATTTTACTGTTTTTTTTTCATTTTGGATGCCTATTATTTCTTTATCTGAGGTTATGATCAACATATGTACAAGTTGATAGAGGTCAGGTAATTTTGTCATATGCTCCCCAAATGAATTCTAAATTTTTTCATGACTATTTGTTGCTCTTGTTTGGATTTAGGGAAATCTTTATTATAGTTCTTAGTTGAGCTCAGGTTCACAGTTTAAATTTTTTAAATGTTTTTTATTTATTTCTAGGAGAGAGAGAGAGACAGCGTGAGCAGGGGAGGGTCAGAGAGAGAGGGAGGACAGACTCTGAAACAAGCTCCAGGCTCTGAGCTGGCAGTCAGCACAGAGCCCGACGCGGGGCTCGAACCCACGAACCGCGAGATCATGACCTAAGCGAAAGTCGCACGCTTAACCGACTAAGCCACCCAAGCGCCCCTCAGATTTACAGTTTAAATTCTACAGTTGTTTGCATATTCAACTCATGGGAGAGATGGATATTTAGAGGCAATTGCAATTTGGGGTATTAGAAGAGTTGTTTGGAAAAGGTAGGTTGTTTTAACAAGAGAGATGAGTTGATACAGGCACAGAAAGGGGAGCATCAGAAGAATAAGGGGAGAAAGGCAAAGCTGGATATCAAAATTAGTCTAGTTCACTGAATTACTCACAGTTTTGGTCAAAGAACCCTTTTAGTGAAGACACTTTTACTAAGAATTTTGTTTTGATACCTCTGCCTACCAGTCAAAAAATGATGTCCATTAGGTCTAATAAATATTATTTCCTTTCTTCTTCTCAAATAGATGTGTTCAATCAAATGTTCTCCAGAGTGGACACTAAAGTCCCAAATCATCCTTGGTGGAATTATGCCAAGAAAGACAGGCACAAGAATTAGGGTTGTAGAGTACCTATATGAGGAAGGAGTTTTTCCAGGCAGAAGAAGGGATTTAGACTTAGATGACTTCATGAAAGCTGGCAACAGTCAGTAAGAATGTACTGCTTGTGCACTCATATCTCAGGCCCCTTGCCAGAAAGTTAGCCACCTCCAAAGGCAAAACCCATAATCTGCCCCTAGAAGGCAGAAAAAAAACATTGAAAATACTCCTTCTGAACCAAAAAGCTCTCAGGACACAAAATCAAGACAGAAAGAGAACCTCAACAAGTTTTGTTTGTGATCCACAGCAAAGTCTGTTGAAGCGGACACTGGTCATGTGAGCACTGCAAATGCACTTATCTGGGAGGTCAGCTCAAGTAACAGACTCATAGACCCTATGCCTGTCCTCCACCCTGTGATTCTCCTTCTTAGAACAGCACAGCACAAAACAATAACACAAAGACAGCAAAAAGGAATTAAAAAGAATGGCCTGACTCCACCAAGAATGCCCCAAATTTGGGAATCAGTAATAAAACCTAGATAACCTATTGAGAATAAACAGCCAAGAAACTCAATGCAGAGAGAGTGAAGTTTAGACACAGTGATAACTTACTACATCAGCATTGTCAGCAGCAAACCATACAGGGCCTTTAGGGCTTCCACATCTGACTGAAGGCTGGGGTCCATGACAATAAGCCATGTAGGCCATATCACAATGGGACCTCCACTTTAATTGTGGAAATAAGCAAAGACCAACCAAACAAGAAGAGCAAAGCCTATTTATTCAAAGCTTGCTGTAGTGAGGGAGTCAGCCACCATGACTTGTGTTGAGCAGAGACTCAAAGGCAGTTAGAAGAGGATGGTGGAATAAAGAGAAATCTTCAGGTGTGCCTTGATTGGAGGTTGTTGGAATGGGAAAGCTATAGATAGACTAACTAGAATAAGGACGTCACATGTCATTGGTTAGGGGGTGTATATTTGGATTTCTCCAGTTTGTCCTAAGTTGGACACAAGGGTAAATATTAGGGACTCAACCCATTACTAATCAAGTACTGGCTGTTGTAGGCCAATTATTTTTTTTAAATTTTTTAATGTCTTTTTATTTTATTTTGAGAGACAGAGACAGAGAGCGAGCAGGGGAGGGACAGAGAGAGAGGGAGACACAGAATCTGAAGCAGGCTCCAGGCTCTGAGCTGTCAGCACAGAGTCCGATGCGGGGCTTGAACCCATCGGCTGTGAGATCATGACCTGAGGCAAAGTTGGACACTTAAGTGACTGAGCCACCCAGGCACCCCTGTAGGTCAGTTGTCAAAGAGGGTAAAGTTTGACTTCCTGAACTGGTTGCTGCAGATAATGGTTTGACTTTCTGGACTGATTACAACAGATAATGAGTTGGTTTTCTGGACTGGTTGCTACAAGCTATGGGTGAGAACTCTATTTTTATACAGACAGTAGTCTGGCCATTGTCCATTGGTATAGTTAGTCTTTTAGCACAGAGCCTTAAACCCAGCAATTTCACTTCTGGAAATTTGTCTTACATCAATGGAATGAGTTATGTTCAATGTTATGCATAGCAACATTGTTTTGATAGAAAAAAGAAAAGAGAGAAAACAAAGAAAATGTCTATTATCAGGGCACAGGATAAATTAGTGAGGATGTAACCTTGTAATGACATACTAGGTAAGTGTCCTTTTATCTGTGCTCCCAAAGCCCACTGTACAGGCTTTGACTACACACTGATAGGGTATCCATTCATATGTGAGACTTCTTATGAATTCTTAAGGACTCAAGACAAAATTTAACTTTACTAACCTTTGTGTCCTCTCAATAAATATTCTCGTCAAGTGAGAGTGAAATACAGGGTACTTGTTCCTTTCCAACCAGAGAATAGGCAGTCGTAAAAAGCAGTGCAGAGTTTAAATTTCACTAATAGGAAAACATTGTTGTGTAAATTAAAACATTGTTTAACAAATTTATTCTACCCTGACTTCGGATGTCAGAACATATTTGCAGAAGCGATGTTTAATTCAGGGTAAATAAGATTCTTGGGATATTATCTAAAAGAAGAGGTCAGTGAACTTTTTCTCTAAAAAGTTTCAGATAGTAAATATGAGGCTCAGATAGTAAATCTTTTAGGCTTTGAGGGCCATTTCATATCTGTCACCTCTTTTTTCTTTTATTTGTTAATTTTTAACAGCATTTTAAAAGGTAAAATTTTCTTTATTTCAATGGTGGCATGAAAACAAGACATAAGCTGGATTTAGAGTTCACAGACCCCTGTCTAATTGCCAAAGTTCACTGCTTTCTTTATAATATTAAGTAGAGAGTATTTTGGAGAAATATCTAAGTATGAATATCCAAATATTATTGGAAGGGTATAAAATGGACTTTTTCAACCCCCCCCCCAAAAAAAAACAGTACAAAGAAAAAGATTAAAATGACGTCTGGAACTTTAGAATCAGAACCACGTGGAGGACTTGCTAAAACTCAGATTGCAGTGGGTCCAAGTTCCCAAGTGATACTAATGCTTCTTGTTCAGGAACACACTTTGAGAACCACTGTTATAGAGGTAGAATCACTAAATGAAAGCCTCCAAGTTCCTTATTTTGTGCAATCTTTCCTTTGCTGTTTCAGTAATCTCTTCTAGTAACTGCAAATGCTTCTAGGCATTGATCCTCTTCTTAGCTACCAGCGTTTCAGGCAATTCATAGATATCACACTGAAATTTCAGTCCACCCAGCAGTGAGGACAAAAGGGAGAGAATGTTGTCAAACAAGTAGGGTGCCATAAGGACCAGCTCTAGAGCAGGAATACAGAAGGAATCTAGGAGTGTGATCCCCTTTTGAACTGAGAACCTCTGTAACCCTCCCTGAGGTGAGCCTTGGTACTGAAGGCTGCTGACCTGAATGAACCAGAATGTAATATCGTGACAGGCTATATAACCTGTGTGACTAGTTCAGCCAATGGCCCTAAGCTCCAAGATAGGTTGAGGTACAATACTTTTGTTTTCTATTTTTCTATGCATTTATTTTATTCTATTCATATTGTACAATTATACAGACCTACAACCTAGAAAATAATATACAACCTACAAATACAACCTACAAAAAAGTACAAAAACCTAACCATTTTCCAATGCCAGTTCAGAGATAAGTTGCAAAAAAAAAAACAATTACAAAGAGTCTGGGTGCCCTGCACAAGTCACTCTGTCATGTGATGTATTTGCAGCTGTAAACGTTGCCACGGGAGAATCTGTTGTCTCTGCAGCAAACCACACAGGAGGCTTCCTTAGCTTAATGTGCCTTTTCTTCTGAGGGCACATGCAATGAGACTCTGAATAGGCTTGACATGGATTGTTTCTACTCAATAAATGTTAAAATTCATTTAGTATTTCCAACAGAGTTGTTTGAAACAAACTTTGTTCCAGAATTTCTCCACATGTAAGCACTCTGGTTTTACAGTTTTTACAGTGAAAATACCCATATTTTGGTTCCAAAACCTGGAGGTTGGGCTTTATTAGCCGATTGGTAGCATCTCTCTTGTGCTTCCTTGCTCTTTTTCCCTTCCTGAGGACTTGCATCATCTTCCTAGTCCAACACATCATGCTGCCAGAGTTCCTCCTGCCGGTCACCTTCTGACTTTGATGGTGGTGGCTGGCCTCCACACTGCCTGAAAGCACCTTCCTCATCTCTTCCTCATCCTTCCACAGCTGGATCAAGCCCCTGCAACCAACCACCACAAATACATCACCCAGGTTTCAGGGGTATCCTGTGGCCTGTGATAATCCGGGATGAATGGCTGTGCAAGTGCAAGGTCCTAGCAAGCACTGCACAACCTGCCCACCCACAGGCTCACCTGCACACCCACCTATTGGTATTGGCCTTGCACAGCCACAGGCTCAAGCTGAGGTTCAGCCTAGGAGGGAATGGCCTTAAACTAAGCCCTTTTATAATGGTATATGCAGTAACTGGAGGCATTCATGGGTACCAGAAACCCTGGCCTGGCCAGGAAAGTGGCAGGGTAGGGGGCAGGGTGAAAGACTGGTGTTTTACCTCTTGTAAGGCTGTATATGCTTAGAGGGTCCAGGGTGGGCCAAAGGCAGTATGTTCCCATAGCCATGGTACAAGCCACAGGGAACACAAACAAAGCCTTCCATCTGCTCACCCAGTGCCCAGTACAGCACAATATTCTGGTACAATTTTTTGGTGTACTTGCTTGCCTTCTGCCTTCATTCACCTCTTTTTTCCTCTTGATCAAGTTGGTTCTCAATCCTTTCTTGGTGGATTCAGATGTTGGTGTCAGTTTGGTTTATTAGCCTTTCTAAGGCTGATAACCTGTGCCAATTTTTGTCATTGTCCATACCACACTCTATGTATGTATTTCTCCTGCCAACAAACACCAGATTATATGCTGAGTTAATATATGTCAGGCACTTAGACCAGTACCTGGCACATAACTTGTGCTATACAAGTCCCAAGTCTGAGCACTTGCTATTACAATCACAGAACCTAGCACAAAGCTAGGCTATTAGTAAGAACTCAATAAATATTTTTAAGTGAATACATAAACAAACATTATGAATTATAATTCTGAGCACCCCATCCCCAAAGTTCTTATAGTTACATCCATTGTACTTGGAAATACTAATAATGGGAAAATCCATACCACATATGGCTGACATTAGAAGATCCCACCTCACCCCTACCATCCCCTAGTCTGAAGCCTATGTAAGTCCTAAAAG
The DNA here is from genome assembly GCF_008692635.1 of Crocuta crocuta. Classification (NCBI taxonomy): domain Eukaryota; kingdom Metazoa; phylum Chordata; class Mammalia; order Carnivora; family Hyaenidae; genus Crocuta; species Crocuta crocuta. The sequence continues at coordinate 1,171,341 of NW_027530974.1, read as the reverse complement.
AAAAGACTGTATCTGCTCAAGGAGAAATTTCTAAATAATAGGGGATCCATCATCACTTACAGGGAGGAGAAAAGAGGATTAGGAAACTGATAAGATATACCACCACAGAGAATGCCAGTTATCAGCCAACCTCTTCAAAGTTTCCCAATACTTATACCCAATCTGACTAAAAGAATGGGGTTTGCCACTTGAAAAAAAAAAAAAAACTTTCAAAAACACTGGGAACCAACTTTAAAATGAGAAAGTGATTCCATTTCTAACTCTTAAATAATATTTTCTTGTTAATTAAAAAAGTACATGTCCAAGACTGCTATGAGGAACTACAATAGTAGGCTGAGTCAAAATTTCTACCCTCAAAATGCTGAGGCAAATTTTGTTTTCTCAGGGAGGAAAATACACCATTGAGTCACACATTCAATCAAAAATAGGCTTCACTCAGTGTTGTGTGTAAGTGATGAATCACTGAATTTTACTTCTGAAACCAATATTGCACTATATATTAACTAATTAAAATTTGAATTAAAAAAGAAAAGGCTCTTATTAGCACTCAAATAATATATTTGTCCTTACACAATGGAATGTGTACAAATAATGTGTTGGTGTAACTACCATAAATTTTTAATAACTATCAATTTTTCTTTTTATAGTATTAGTATTCTCTGCCAAGAATAACAGGCAAATATGGGACTTTGAATAGATGCTTTTCTTCTGATATAGTAGTTCTGTAGCACTCACTAATCTACTTCTTTATGCACCAAACTTGAATTTCTTTTTACTCATTTTCTCCTTCTTTTTTTGAGACTCCTTTTCTAAAACTTCTTAGTGCTATGCCAGAGAGCCATTAGATTGTTCATTATTTTTTATCCTTTTTTTCTCTGTGTTATTCAGATTGGAAACATACATTTTACTTGTCTTCAAGACAAGAATTTCTACTTGGTTCTTATTTATAGTTTCTATTTTCTTTCTGAGATTTCCTATCTTTTCATTTTTTGTGACTATATTTTCTTTAACATAATTGGGTACAGTTATTACATGTTTTAAAATGTTTGCCTCTGTTGATTCCAATAATGTGGTCATCTTGAGTGTCAGTCTCTAGTGATTATCTTCCTCTTGAGAATGAATCACATTTTACTATTTCTTCACTTGGCTAGTAATTTTGGATTGTAGGTTAATCATTATGATTGTTATGCTGTGGAAACTAGGGGTTTTATTATATTTTTCCTGAAGTTTGTTTGTCTATGTGTTTATTTCTTTTTTATTTTAGCAGGCATTTAATGTCACGAGATTCAAACTACAAATACAGTCTTCAAGGAAAGAGATAGGATGACCAAGCATCCCAGTTTGCCTGGAACTGATAGGGGTTCTTGGGAAATTGGACATTCAATTCTAAAATCAGAAAAGTCCTGGACAAACTGGGACAAATTTGTTATCTCAGGTCAAACTTCAGTTCAGTTTTCTTCAATCTTAACTGTTGGAGTTGTTCGGAGTCTGCCCTACATATACATAATGCACATACATGGTTCAACGATCAACCAAAGATTTGGGCAGAGTTTAAAACACAGAATCTTGGGGTGCCTGGGTGACTCAGTCAGTTAAGCATCTGACTTCGGCTTAGGTCATGATCTCACGGTTCATGGGTTCAATCCCCACGTCGGGCTCTGTGCTGACAGTTAGCTCAGTGCTTGGAACCTGCTTCAGATTCTGTGTCTCCCTCTCTCCCTGACCCTCCCCTGCTCATGCTGTCTCTTTCTCTCAGAAATAAATAAAACATTAAAAAAATTTTTTTAATAAAAATAAAACACAGAATCTTGGCAAGCAAGATCTTACCACATCCAACTTTCTCTAAGAGCACAGGTATAAAGTACATGAATGGCATCCTTCTCTGAACAGATTCATTTGATAGACTCATTTGGGCCTCTTGGGATCTGTGGATCCATTCATAATGACCATAAATCACCCATAAGCTTCTGGTAAAAGGAACTTATCGGTGAGCTATAAGAAAACTCAGACAATTCCATTAAATCAAGAAAAAAATTAATTCATAGAGAAGTTTTTTTAACCAAATATATTGAAATTATAAAAAGAATCAAACAGAAATGCTCGAGTTGAAAAATTCAATGAATGAGAGACAGAGTTAAATCAAGAGCATCTGTAACAGGGCAGACCAACTGGGAGAAAAGATGAATGACTTAAAGGATAGGAATATATAAATAATCCCACTTAGAAGAAGAGAGAAAAGAATTTTTTAAAGTGTAGAAACCCTATCAGAGCTATCAGAGTCTGTCAAAAAAGGAAATATAAGAAAAATTGGTATACCAAATACAGAAGAGAGAGAAAAGGGTACAGAATTTATATGAAGAAAAAATAGCTGAGAATTTCCCAAAACTGGGGAAAGAATGAAACATATAATTTCAACAAGTTAATAGAACATTTTATCATCTCAATGCAAAAGGGTCTTCTTTAAGACACATTCTAATGAACTGCCACCATGATAAAGAAAGAATCTTAGGGGTGCCTGGGTGGCTCAGTGCATTGAACATCTGACTTCAGCTCAGATTGTGATCTTATGCTTTGTGAGTTCCAGCCAGCAACAGGCTTGCTGCTGTCAGTTCAGAGCCTTCTTCAGATCCTCTGTTCCCTCTCTTTCTCCCTTCCCCTCCCCCACTCATGTGCCAGCACACGTGTACACACGCACACACATGCTCTCTCTCTCTCAAAAACTAATAATAATAATAATAATAATAATAATAATAAAGAATCTTAAAGGCAGCTAGGGGGGGCATAACCTACAATGGAACTCCCATTAGGCTATTAGATTTTTCCACAGAAACTCTACAAGTCAGGAGATTGCAATGATATATTCAAAGTGTTAAAGATAAAAACTGCCAGCCAAGAATACTTTATCTGACAAGTTGTTCTGTGGTGTATGTATACAATAAAATTATTCAGCCATGAGAAAGAAGGACATCCTGCCATTTGTGATAATGTGTATGTACCTTGAAGACATTACGTTATATGAAGTAAGTCAGATAGAGAAAGGCAAATACTGTATGATATCACTTATTCGTGGAATCTAAAAAGGCCAAACTCATAAACACAGAGTAAAATAGTCATTACCAGGTGATGGAGGTAGAGATATTGGACAGGTGTTGTTTAAGGGTACAAACTTGCTAGAAGTAGGAAGTGAGTCCTAGAGATCTAATGCACAGTGTTGTGAATATAGACAATAATATTATATTATAATCACTAAACTTTCTAAGAGACTAGAACTTAAAACTTAATTATTTCAACCACTAGAAGGAAATAATGATGTAATGTGACAGAGGAGCTAAATATTGCCACAATGGCGATCATATTATAACATATAAATGTATCTAATTAACAAGTTATACATCTTAAATTTACAGTTGTATATCAAATATATTTCAATTTTGAAATTATATGCATAATATTAATAATAGCTAACAATAAAAAATGTCTATTGACAGATGAATGTATAAACAAAATGGATATATACCCACAGTGGAATATTAGTCAATCTTAAACAGGAAAGAAAACCCAGTGCATGCTACAGTACAGATGAACCTTGAAAATATTATTGTAAATGAAATAATCCAGATGAAAAGAACAAATATTGTATAATTCCACTTACATTGATGTACCCAGTATAGGCAGATTCAATACAGAAATGTTTATTAAATGCATCTTTTTCTCTTTTGCCTTTTCACAATTTTTTTATCATTCCATTTTTTTCTTCTTGATTTATACATTATTGTTGTATTAACTCTATCTTTTTTTCCCAGTACCACTAGACATTATCATCATTTGTTTACTGGTTATTTAGGCTTGCCAGTTATTTACCACTGTCTTTACTCTTTATTCTTTCTTACACATCTTATTTTCTACTAGGATTATTTTATTTTTCTTGAAATGATATTCTTTAAAATTTCTATTAGTCGGAACCTGTTGAAAGTAAATTCCCTATTTTAATTATCAGAAAATGCCTTTTTTATAATCTTATTTCTGAAAAGCTATCTATTATTGTTCATTACAGAGTGCGAGAGCGGCTACTATAATCTTTCAGCACTTTGTCTTCTGATTTCCATTGTTGTTGAGAAATCTTTCACTCTGTTTTGAATATAGTTGCTTCTAAGAATTTCCCTTTATCTTTGTCTTTCATCCTTTTTATTAGGATTTTGTTATTTTATTGTGTTATCTATTTGAAACTAGAGGAAGATTTCTCTTAGTAGACTTCTTGAATTTGTTTTTTTTATTAAAAAATTTTTTTTAATGTTTTATTTATTTCTGGGAGAAAGAGAGACAGCATGAGTAGGAGAGGGTCAGAGAGAGAGGGAGACACAGAATCTGAAACAGGCTCCAGGCTCTGAGCTGGCTGTCAGCACAGAGCCCTACGCGGGGCTCAAACCCACGAACCGTGAGATCATGACATGAGCCGAAGTCGAAGGCTTAAGCTTAACCGACTGAGCCACCCAGGCACCCCCAGACTTCTTGAATTTGTAAATTAATGATCTTTCATTAGTTTTAGAAAAGCCTCAGCCATTATCTAAAATATTACCTCTTTCTCATTCTCTCTCTGTTTCTTCAAAACTCCAGTTAGACATCTAAAAGCTCATTTTCTAACTCATCTTTCATATTTGGTTTTGTTTCTTTGTGTTTCTTCATGCTACATTCTGGATCATTTATTCTGATCTATCTTTCAGTTTACTAATTTTCTCTTCAATAGACTTGAATCTTCTGTGAAACATTTTCAACAATTTTTTAAAGTTCAGTTTTTTGTTTTCCATTTCTTATTCTATTTGTTCTTCTTTACATTCACCAGGTCACTTTTCATAGTGTTTTATTCCCTGCATATGTTTTTAAGTGAACATGACTATTTTATAATCTGTAATAACTTCACCACTTCCTTCAGAGCCTTTGCAAGTCTCTACAAACTTCTAGTTCTGGCCATGATACAGTGTTCCTATGATACTTTTCTTTATTGTGTGCTAGGTGCTGAGCATGAAAAGTTATTTGTGGACATCTTTTTGACGCCCAAAATAAAGATATTCTACCCAGTGTCAGGTACCTAGTGGCTCCTAGCCTAGGATCACATTTTGTTTAATTTTTTTTTACTATTTAAACAATGTTGTTAAGATATAAATTACATAAAATTAAACTTGAATCCTTTAATTATATCCATGTCAGTAACAGTTGACAAACATGTTTACAACTGTGTGACTGACAAGCACCAACATCAAGATATAGAACAATTCCTCCCCCAAAATTTTCCTATGTCCCTTTGCAGTCTATATTTCCCACTATTAACCCCAAGAAACCACTGATATGCTTTCACTCATTATGTATTAGTTTAACCTGTTTTAGAATTTCATACAAATAGATATATAGTATGTACTCTTTTGTACCCGCCTACTCCTATTCAGCATGTTTTTGAGAATCATCCATGTGTATCAATAATTTGTTTTTATATATAAATTTATCATAATTTCTTTATCCATTCACCAGTTCATGGCTATTTGAAGTGTTTTCAGATTTTGATCATTATAAATAATGCTGCTATGAACAGTTATTTGCAAATATTTTTATAAATACATTTTTGTTTTTCTTGAAGGTAGAATTGTTGGATGGTGTGGTAGGTACAAGAGTAACTTTCTAAGACTACCAAAGAGTCCTCCAAATACCAAAGTATTGTGATTGTACCACAATAACTTTTAAATAAACTCGAGTTAAAAAGTTTTAACCATGCAGGAGAAATGACTTAATGCTGTAAATCTTTGAGGGGGGCTAAAAAACATCAGCGTTTCTGGGATATATTTCCCTGCCATCCACACCACCTTTGTTAAGTTTGGGGACAATTTTTCTTATAGATATCCAGTGAAAGTTCACTTCTAATTCACTTGGCAATGGGATTTGCTTTTGTCACCTTCTGAGGTGATGAAAGCCAAAGATTGAGTTTAGCAGCCTCTGTGAATGCCGTGAGACCCCTAAAGGCTTCTGTGCGCTACTTACCTTCCTGGGCTTCCATTTTCCTTTAGATTTTGGACAGCCAATTCCTAATGTCTTGGCAAATTTTTGATGATGTCAAGAAAGAATCTTTTATATTTTATCCAAATTATTCGGTGTTTTCAGAAGGAGGGTTGGTTTCAATAAGCTACTCCACATCAACAATTTGTTCTTCCCTTTTGTCTCCTCTGTTATGTCAGAAGACAGATCTGTTTTATAGTCTACTGCTACTTTTAAATTGTCTGCATTTTGGGGGCGCCTGGGTGGCTTAGTCGGTTGAGCGTCCGACTTTCGCTTAGGTCATGATCTCACGGTTCGTGGGTTCGAGCCCCGCGTCGGGCTCTGTGCTGACTGCCAGCTCAGAGCCTGGAGCCTGTTTCAGTCTGTGACTCCTTCTCTCTCTGACCCTCCCCTGCTCACGCTGTCTCTCTCTCTATCCTAGAAATAAATAAAAAATATTTAAAAAATAAAAGATAAAAAAAATAAATTGCATTTTTATAGTGGTTATGTGTTCTACTGACAATCATCAAAATAATAAATACATTTCCAATTTGAAAAATATCTAGTAGTGGTTATCTATAAATTTTTCTGAAAATGGGGCGCCTGGGGCGCTTAGTCGGTTAAGCGTCCGACTTTCTCTTAGGTCATGATCTCGCGGTTCGTGGGTTCGAGCCCCGCGTGGGGCTCTGTGCTGACTGCCAGCTCAGAGCCTGGAGCTTGTTTCAGTCTGTGACTCCCTCTCTCTCTGACCCTCCCCTGCTCACGCTGTCTCTCTCTCTCTCTCTCTCCTAGAAATAAATAAAAACATTAAAAAAAATTTATAAATTTTTCTGAAAATAACTGTGCCTTATTTTCCTTCATGCTCACAATAGAAAATGAGAAGTATTTTTCTTATTTCCTTCAGAAAAGCAAACAGTTTTGTGTATTGAAATTGGAGGTGGGATGAGGGCAGAAGTGGGCTACTCAGGGTAGCATATATAATGCCAGATTAGTTATTATGGGTTGAATTGTTTCCCCCAAAATATATGTAGAAATTCTAACTCTTCATACTTCAGAATTAGACCTGATTTGGAAATAGTGCCTTACAGATGTAATTAACTTCAGATGAGATCATCCTGGAGTAGGGTGGGCCCTAGTTCAATACTACTGGTAATACTTACAAAGAGAAAATGGAGACAGAGACACACAGGGAGAGCATCATATGAAGATGGAGGAAGAGATTGAACTGATGCATCTGCCAGCCAAGAGGCACCAAAAATTCCTAGCAACTACCAGAAGCTAGGTCAGATGCCCACATCAGATTTTCCCTCAGATCCTTCAGAAAGAACCAGCCAATCTTGATATTGGCCTTTTCACCTCCAGAACTGTCAGGAAATAAATTTCTGCTGTTTTAAGTCACATAGTTGGTAGTACTTTGTGAGAGCAGCTCCAGAAAACTAACACACTAATAGAAGAAAAAGTATGGTGTTGTTCTATGTAGGAATTCATTAGTTTAAAAGAATACAGAGAAAGCCCAAATCCCAGTGAAAGAATGTTAATTTAAGGGTAGTATAAACTGTGAAGGCTAAAGATGGAAACTGTACTTCTCACAGTACCCCCAAAAAAGTATCAGGACCTCTGATGGTGTTGACATATGTGGAGAAGCACCAAACTCTTTAGAGCCACTCTAAAAGTAGCTCACAGAGTGGGTAGACACCCTGAGGAGCAGAGTTGCTGATGCTCCAACAGACAACATGGAATTAGACAATAAACATCTTGGTTGCATCCCTGTGGTATGGTTTAATGTGTTTCTGTCTCCTGTACTTCCTATAGATAGGAAATATATTTCCTGGAAATATACCCTAATATTTACTTCAGATGTGATGTAGATGATAATAGACCATAGCATCCCAGAGGACAGATTCAGGGGCCACAGATGACAATGGAATATGGAAACCAGTGTAGAGGTTTTTTCAAAAAATTAAAAACAGAGCTATCATATGATCTGGCATTCCACTTCTGGTTACTTGTCCAAAACAATTGAAAACAGGATCTCAAAAAGATACTTGCACTCCCAGATTCATTATAACGTTATTCACAACAGTCAAGATGTGGAAACAACCTAACTGTCCATCAGATGATGAATGGATAAAGAAATATGATATAGACATACAAAAGAATATTATCCAGCCCTAAAAAAGAAGGAAATTCTGTCATATAACATGGACAACTGATGAGGACATTATGCCAATGCAAATAAACCAGTTATAGAAGGACAAGCACTGCATGGTTTCACTTAAAAAGTTTTTTTAGTGTTTTATTTATTTCTGAGAGAGAGAGAGAGAGAGACAGCGTGAGCAGGGGAAGGTCAGAGAGAGAGGAAGACACAGAATCTGAAACAGGCTCCAGGCTCTGAGTTGGCTGTCAGCACAGAGCCCGATGCGGGGCTCGAACCCACAAACCGCGAGATCGTGACCTGAGCTGAAGTTGGATACTTAACTGAGCCACCAGACGCCCCTGCATGGTTTCATTTAATGAAGTATCTAAAGGAGTCAAATTCAGAGAAGCAGAAAGAAGAATAGGGTTGCCAATGGCTGGGGAGTAAAGGGAAATGAGGGGATGCTGTTCAGTGTCTATTGATTTTCAGTTATGAAAGATGAAAAAGTTCTAGAGATCTGCTGTTACAATGTGCATATAGTTAACAATACTGTACTTAAAAAGCTAAGAGGGTAGATCACATGTGTTTTTTTACCACAATAAAAAATAATTTAGCTATTATATGGGGCGCCTGGGTGGCTTAGTCGGTTAAGCGTCCGACTTTCGCTTAGGTCATGATCTCACGGTTCGTGGGTTCGAGCCCCGCGTCGGGCTCTGTGCTGACAGCCAGCTCAGAGCCTGGAGCCTGTTTCAGGGTCTGTGACTCCCTCTCTCTCTGACCCTCCCCTGCTCACGCTCTCTCTCTCTCTAGAAATAAATTAAAAAAACCTTAAAAAAATTTTAAAAAAAAAGAAATCTTTAATAAAAAAAAATAATTTAGCTATTATAATGGCAAACATTCAAAACATCGACAACAAACTGTTGACAAGGTTATGGGGAAATAAGTACTCTCATATGTTGATGATAGGAATGCAAAGTTATACAACCTTTGTGGAATTTGGCATCATTTGACAATATTACATATGAATGTTCTCCAGTAATCCTTTGACCTGGCAATCCTACTTCTAGGAATTTATCCCACAGATACACTGGCAAAGATATCAAAATACAAATGCACAAACTATTATCTGCAGGGCTATTTGTAACATCAATAACAAAAACATAATAGAGTACTATGCAGGATTGAAAAGGAGTGAGAAACACCCCCATTGTTATGGACTGAATGTTTGTGTCCCCCC
>NW_027530974.1:1140808-1161774 GCF_008692635.1 Crocuta crocuta | reverse complement strand
AAGAAAATATCCTCAATATGATATATTGTTGGGCAAGTAATAAGGTTTAGATAAGGTCATGAGGGTGGAATCCCATGATGGGATTACTCTCCTTATAAGAAGAGGATATCTAGAGATATATAGTAAAATATTTATGGATGTGATAATAAAGTATCTTGAATTTTCTTCAAAAAATACAGAAGGAAAGGAATAAGCAAGGGTATAGATAACATAAGCTTAGCCACTGGTGATCACTGAATGAGTGATAGGTATACAAGAAAGAGCTTGTTATATTTTTCTACATATGTTTGTACATAATAGGAAGATTACAGTCTTTTAAAGAGCAAGAAAATTGGTTCCCCTGATGGTTTGGCAGAGGAAAAATAAAATGTTTTCTTTACCCTTTTAAATTCAGTGGCTGGGTTTGTAGATCAAATTGACAAAGATTAGTAGGAGAAATTGGTTTATTGTATAGGAATAAGTGAGGGTCTCACAGAAATGAAATGAAAATCCCAAAGAGGTAGTCATAACCAGAGGTTTATATATTATTTTAACAAAGGGTAATAAATTTGCACAGAAGCTAGAGTATATTATGCTAAGTGAAGTAAGTCAGTCAGAGAAAGACAAATAACATATGATTTCACTCATAAGTGGAATTTAAGAAACAAAATAGATGAACATAGAGGAAGGGAAAATAAAAAGAAGAAGGCAAACCATAAGAGATTCTTTTTTTTTTTTTAAATCCTTATTCTTGAGAGACAGAGACAGAGCACAAGCAGGGAGGGGCAGAGAGAGAGAGGAAGACACAGAATCTGAAGCAGGCTCCAGGCTCTGAGCTGTCAGCACAGAGCCCAATGTGGAGCTCGAACTCACAAATTGTGAGATCATGACCTGAGCCAAAGTTGGGCACTTAACTAACTAAGCCACCCAGGTGCCCCAAACCATAAAGAGACTCTCAACTATAGAGAATAGACAGAGGATTGCTGGAGGGGTAGGTGGGTAGGGGATTGTGTTAAAAAGGTGATGGCTATAAGGAGGGCACTTGTAATGAGTACTGGGTGTTGTAAGTGATGAATCACGAAATACTACTCCTGAAACCAATATTACACTATATGTTACCTAACTAGAATTTAAATAAAAACTTGAAACAAGAAAACAAAAAATTTGCACAGATGTTACAAGACAAAGAAAAAGGGTTTAGGAGCTGTGGGAGCCCGACAGTGACCACAAGAAAGCGTGGTTAGGGACGTGGGGATGTGCCTGCACACGGGGCTCCCTGCCTGGGCAGATCATGCCTGCAAACAGGATGCTCTGCCAGGAGGCCTGCACACAATATCCAAGTTTAATGATCCGCTCGCAAACGAGGGAACGTGCCCTCCTTAGAAGTAAGGAGAAGGCTGGAATTGTGAGCAGGCCTCTTAGTAAACATGTTGTGGTCGCTTCCTCCCTTTGCTCCCCCCTGTCCTTGAAATGTGTTTGGCTACTTGCCCTTAATTGGTAAAGGAATGCATCTTGTAGGTTTCAGTTTGTATCCAGTTACCGGGGTATAAAATAAACCACAAGAGGGGCTTGCATAGAATTGTTCCTCTGGCCGGAGTTGTGTCTGTGTCTGTCTTTTGTGTGTGTCTTGTCCTCTGTGTCATTTTGTCCGCAACAGGAGCAGTAAATTAAAGAAGGTAAAAAATGGGAGAAACTAATGGAAAATAAAGATTATTTAGTAAGATTTGTTTATGCAGACACATCTCAATACTATCTCCATCTTCTGTGATAAGACTGCTCAAAAATGGACTACTGGGACCTCATCAAGATAAAACGCTTCTGCATAGTGAAGTAAACAATCAACAAAACTAAAAGGTAGCCTACAGAATGGGAGAAGATATTTGCAAATGATAAAGAAATAACATCCAAAATCTATAAAGAACTTATTACATACAACATCCAAAAAACAGATAATGCAGTTAGGAAATAGGCAGAAGACATGAACAGACATTTTTCCAAAGAAGACATTCAGATGGCTAACAGACACATGAAAAGATGCTCAACATCATTCATCATCAGGGAAATACAAATCAAAACCATGATGCGATATCACGTCAGCATTTAGTCAGAATGGCTAACATTAACAACACAAGAAACAACAGGTATAGGCAAGGATGCAGAGAAAGGGGAACCCCCTTACACTGTTGGTAGGAATGCAAACTGGTGCAGTCAACCTGGAAAACACTATGGAGGTTCCTCAAAAAACTAAAAATAGAACTACCTTACAACCCAGCAATTGCACTACTAGGTAATAACCAAAGGATACAAAAATGCTGATTCAAGGGGGAACATGCACCCCAATGTTTATAGCAGCTCTATTAACAATAGCCAAATTATGGAAAGAGCCCAAATGTCAATCTACTGATGAATGGATAAAGATGTGGTATATATATACAATGGAATATTACTTGGAATTCAAAAAGAATGGTATCTTGCCATCTGCAACAATGTGGATGGAACTAGAGTGTATTATACTAAGTGAAATAAGTCAGAGAAAGACGAATGTTATATGATTTCACTCATGTGGAGTTTAGGAAACAAAATAGATTAACATAGGGGAAGAGAAAGAAAACTAAGATAAAAAACAGAAAGGGAGGCAAACAATAAGAGACTCTTAAATCCAGAGAAATTTCTTTCTCTCTCAGTCCTTGGCCGGATTGGCAGATCCATGACCATCAGGGATACAGGGTCCTTCCACTTTTTCACTCTGCCAGCTTCAACACACAGCTTTCCACCTCATCATTCCTGCTTGCTCCTTGAGTCCAGCCATGATATCCACATTCCAGCCAGCAGAGAAGAAAATGATGAAAAGCATGTCTCTCTCCTGTCATGATAGTAACTAGCTAAATGATTCTCTGTATTAGGCACAAAGTTCTAAAAATTTGTCACTTATTTCAATAGAGCCCAGAGTCTTGGTACATGGGATTCCTCTTACAAAGTGGGAGGTTTCTCACATTTCCACCTTATGTCTAATATTTTCTGGTAGCAATAAAATAAAATATAACACTTTTTTTTCCAACTCTCTTTGCCAGTATGCAAGCAGAAACACCCTGGTATTCAAATAAAGTGACATCTGCTATGGAAAATGGCAAGCCTTATGCCATAAAACTTCAAAACCAATATAATACTGGTATAAGAACCCCTAAAGAGACTTTACATCATTAAAAATGGAGTGGAAATATTAACATTGAGTTTTCCAAGACCAAAGATATGTGATACTTTGCATAGATGTCAATAAGATGTTTCAGTGGTACCATTTTGAGACTGAAATAAAAGAGAGCTGATGTTTGTATGTATACTCATGTATGCTTTTTCCTGGATTCTCATCATCTTTAATTTTCTTGTTTCTTGAAAAGGCTTACTCAACCCTGAGGCTTTTTTTGTAATAAGACCTTTCCAAAGGTCTCTGATTCAATGACACTCAATAAACCTTTAAAATAGTAAAATTGAAGGAAACATTTTTTTAGATGCCCCAAGACGATATCCTATCTCACAAGCATCAGAATTCATACTCAAGGAAAAGAATTTCTCACAATAATCTGGAGATGTCTAACAACTCACTCGTTAGTGAATAAAAGTCAAACTTTCAAAAAGGCCAATGATTAGATTATTATGGATTATGTAGTCACAGATCCAGGAGTGATTCTTCACCATCAACAACTTGATGATGGGCAGGCTAAAAGGAATCATAAGTAAGGAAGTAAGACATTCCAGTCCTGCCTGCTGATGCATACCCTGTTATTTCAGGCAAAAATGAGATATCCAGCTGTTAAAAGCTTTTATCTGAATTTCAGAAGAGAAAAAAAATGTATGCTTATAAAGAACGGAGCATTAGACCTACTTGTGGAGAATATATCCTGTTTTACTTTTTAGAGAGACATGAAATAAAATCATTTGTTTTCTTAATAATTTGAATGTGTAGATTCTGTCACTAAACCATACTTACCTTACTACTACGGGGATCCATTAGGACCCCACAGTTGGTATAAAGATTATTTTAAAGTGATAACATTTGAGCTATGGAAAGATGTAGAAAAAAAATCTTTTTTTAAATTTTTATTTATTTTTGAGAGAGAGAGACACAGAACATGAGTGGGGGAGGGGAAGAGAGAGAGGGAGACACAGAATCTGAAGCAGGCTCCAGGCTCTGAGCTGTCAGCACAGAACCTGATGTGGAGCTCAAACCCACCAACTGTGAGATCATGACCTGAGCCAAAATCAGATGCTTAATCGACTGAGCCACCCAGGTGTCCAGAAAGAAATCTTGTCTGAACTTCCCATATCTGGCTAAAGCAGAGCCTCCAGAAAAATACAACTGTCACAAATCTCCCTTTGAGGGAGTTTCCTGCAAATTCAACTTTCCATGGGGACATACTTCCCATTTCCATGAGCAGCAAAAGGCCCAACAGAGGGGCACTTGGGTGGCTCAGTCAGTTAAGGGTTCAATTCTTTATTTCAGCTCAGGTCATGATCTCAAGGTTCATGGGATTGAATCCCTGCATGGGATCTCTTTCCCTCCCTTTCTGCTCCTTCCTGCTCATGCTGTCATGCTGTCTCTCTCTCTTTCAAAAATAAATTAATAAACATTAAAAAAAACAGAACCGTCTCTACTTTCTCACTGAAGACTTCAATGTTCTCTTGTTAAGTTGGTATATAAAGCTTTATTCTGGTTCTTCAGTGAGTTACTCATTACTTGGAAACTTCCACATGCTATTTAAGATAGTAAAAGAAAATATATCCTCTCAACACCACCCAAGCCTCTGAGGTTACTCTGCTTACAGACTTATGTTGAGAGTGGGGACAAAAAATGATTTTATACTTGAAAGTATAAAATCAATTTGCTCATGCTTACAGAGTGATGACAGACCATAAGGGAGGCAGAGGGCAAAGTATAAACTAGCACACCCCTCTCCTCAGGTGGGATATGTGTGATATTCTTTGGACACTCCTGGCTACCCAAAAATAAGAAAGGACAAACAAAAACAAACAAACAAAAACAAACTGTTAAACTGATCACAGTCTTCACCAGTTTACAAGAAAAAGACAATCTCATCAACAGCTTGAAGTCCAGGAACTCCCTACTGTCTTAATGTTAATGCTTTACTAGAGGGAAACACAACCTTATCTTGAAAATAGCTAGGCCTCCAGTAATCTGTGAGTCTTTTTTTTTTTTTTTACAAATAGTTTATTGTCAAATTAGTTTCCACATAACACTCAGTGCTCATCCCCACAAGTGTCCTCCTTCATGCCCACCCCCCCTCCCCCCCACATCCATCAGTCCTCATTTTTGTCAGCATTCAAGAGTCTCTCATGGTTTGCCTCTCTCCCTTTCCCCCACCATTTCCGCCCTTCTTCTCCCCCTTGTTCCTCCGTCAAGTTCCTCCTAATCCTCCTATATGTGCAAACATATGATATTTGTCCTTCTCTGCCTGACTTATTTCGCTCAGCATAACACCCTCAAGGTCCATCCATGTTGCTACACATGGCCAGATTTCATTGTTTCTCATTGCCATGTAGTATTCCATGGTATAGATAAACCACATCTTCTTGATCCATTCATCTGTTGATGGACACTTAGGCTCTTTCCATGTTTTAGCTATTGTGGAGAGTGCTGCTATGAACATTGGGGTACATGTGCTCCTATGCATCAGCATTTCTGTATCCCTTGGGTAAATTCCTAGCAGTGCTATTGCTGGGTCATACGGGAGTTCTATTGTTAGTTTCCTGAGGAACCTCCACACTGTTTTCCAGAGGGGCTGTACCAGTTTACATTCCCACCAACAGTGTAGGAGGGTGCCCGTTTCTCCACATCCTCGCCAGCATCTAGAGTTCTCTGATTTGCTCATTTTAGCCACTCTGACTGGCGTGAGGTGGTATCTCAGTGTGGTTTTGATTTGTATTTCCCTGATGAGGAGGGATGCTGAGCATCGTTCTGTGAGTCTTTAGAATATGAAAATCTCTTTGGAAACTTCCTCTTGACTTTACTTCCTCCAGCCCCATAGTATATAAGGAGTCACTCTTCACTAGGCTGGTGCAGCTATTTCTGCCCATGATCAGGTCCCTGTGCTTTAATAAAATCACCTTTTTTGCACCAAAAACATCTTCAAGAATTCTTTCTTGGCCATCAGTTCCAAACCCCACCATCACTCCAAAATCTCATCACAGAGTAAGTTACATATCTGGCTAGAAGCTTTGCCCTGATGTGGAAAATCTCTTCCATTTTCTCCTGTGCTGCTTGTCTCCCCTGTGTGACTTGATGCACTACAGTATAATAGTCACAAAGATAAACAAAAGGAGAGCTGCTGGAAGCATGGAGGCGACAGGGAATGGGCTTCATTATAGGTATTTTAGGGGTGGGGAAGGAACTTGTGGACTGAAAAAAAAAGCCAATCTCAAAATAAGTTAGTAAATGTTTTATTTGTTGTTTTACTGAGGACAGTAGACTGAGAAATCCTATTTTGGATTGCTCTGAAAGAACTACTCCAAAGCTTGTCAGTTTATAGGCGATTATATACAAAAAGGGGAAGAAGTATACATGCTTGCAAGCAGCTCTCCAAGGCATAATTGCATGTCACAAGATATAATTTGTTCATTTGTAAAAATTAAGGTTTACTGATTTCCACATATGCATGTGAAAGATTCTTAGAGCATCTTAATATCGTAGTGACTAAATGGGGTGTCTCTCAATGGGATGGAGGCCTCCAAATATGGGGTGGTGATCTGGTGGAAGCTGGTGTTGGTACAGGAGGTGAAAGAATTCACCTGAAGCAGAACTAGGGAGATCAAAGTAGAATGAATACACTGCCAAAGAGTGGCAGGCAGGACAGCAGAGGTGAGGCTGTCTCTGCAAGGAGGAAGTGGGACTGGGCTGCTTTTAAGGAGGGAAGGTGAGGATGTATGGCGACATGGAATTTTCCCCTTCTTGGTAACTGTGCCTAGTTGTTAGTAACCCATCGGTCAGTTAGGGTCTATCGGTATTTCCCATTGGGCCACCTGATGGGCCTGTCTGTATTCAGCCAGGTGGTCACTATGGCCTTTTCTGCATTCCATTGCCCAAGCCTATTTGCCTAAAAGTGGCTTACATAAATATGTTTCTATCATATTTGATCAAAAATATTGCTTGACTGCTTCCACTTAACTGGTTTTTCCATTCTTCTTGTTTTTGGTTTCTCCTTGAGGTCACTTAAGACAGTCACAGGAAGCTGACGTTAGTCATCTACTACAGTTTCAGTGCACAAACCAATCACTGGTACTGGAGATTGGGGTGGGGGGGCATAACAGCACTGGGTCCTGGTTGGTGACTATCCTTCCCAGGAGCAGCCTCTGCGATATTCACGTCAGTGGACTAGCATTGGGGTGCCTGCCTTCATTCAGCGTCCTGACCACTACATCCTGCTTAAATTTCCACTCTAAAACCATTATTCCCATGCCCTCTGCTCTTCCTTTACAGAAACTCATTAGGGGAAACCAACAAAGAGAGCTTGAGCCTAGGCAATGCAGTGTAGGTTTCATGGAGAAATTTTAAGGAAGACGAAAATGCAGAACTTAGTGTAAGAACTGGGCTGGCAAGAGCAGAGGATGTGTCCTACATTAATGAGTTTAGTCTGGGATTTTAAAGAATTCTTTTTAAGCTAGCCCAAAACTCCTCCCTAGAAGCCTCTCATTTGCTTGGGGGAAACCTTCAAGTAGAATTTGATGACAGATCAGCCCCAGGGAATGATTGGAAAAACAGAGGCGTGACATAGGAAGAGCTAAATGGTTTAATCTAAATAATAAAGAATCTGGAGTTTTGTAGAAAATATTCAGAGAAAACAGAATCTTGCATCCCCAAAGCTGGAATTCTCCTGGAAAAGGGGGCTGGGGAAATAAAAGTCAAGGTATTAAAGAACAGGGAGTTTGAGTAGCACTCATCTGTAATTCCTCTCATTACCTCTGCCCACTTTGTCCAGAAAAGACCCAGAGTAAATGGCTGCTCTACGCATCTGCCGTCCATCAGTGATAGTTTGTGAAAATTTACAGCAGCCCCAAAACTGTGTTCCACGTTCCTGGGGAAGAAGTCTGGACACTGAAGGGAAGATGGAATGGGGTGGAGACTTTAGCAGAGGCACAGGAAACAAAAAGGGCAATGACCAGAGAATTCCTGGGAGTGCAGAGATGGAGCTCCATCTAATCTCATTTCACATTAATGTGGAGCGTGCCCACATAATACCGGGCCAACTGGAGCCCTTTGAGAGCCTGACACTTGATTATACTAAATTGAGGTGCCTGTTCTCGCCAGCTGGAAATCATCCAGCTGTGATTCCCTGCTGTAAGTGGCTCCTCCCCTCCCGCTGGTGCCCCAAGGACCTGTCATCAGCTCCTTGGTTCTCTATGGTCTGAAGCCCTTGGCTTCATGAACAAATGATTTGAGAAGACAATTTAGGTGATACAAACAAACTTGATTTAAAACTTCGTGGGCAGTCTCCTTTTGGAGAACTGCAAAATTGGGCAGGGGCAATACGTTTTGGTTTTTGTTTTTTTTTTTTTTAATTTATTTCTAGGAGAGAGAAAGAGACAACGTGAACAGGGGAGGGTCAGAGAGAGAGGAAGACACAGACTCTGAAGCAGGCTCCAGGCTCTGAGCTGGCAGTCAGCACAGAGCCCGACGCGGGGCTCAAACCCACGAACCACGAGATCATGACCTAAGCGAAAGTCAGACGCTTAACGGACTAAGCCACCCAGGCACCCCGGGGCAATATGTTTTTAAAGATTGAAGAATCATTTAAAAACAAAATTTAACCAAATAAGTTTGAAGATCTAATTGGCTTTGTTAGGCAGGAAAGAAGTCATGAGGGACAGGAAGATGGACCTTAGACATCCTGATGGAGAGCCCCAACAGAAGACCGCGGCAGGCCAACCCCATTCCACCAATCCAGCGGTAGGTCAGTTTGTGGTTACAGATCCCGGCAGAGGAAGAGTTAAGCTTGTTTGTTGTGCTCTGCAGAAAGCAGCGGTTTGTCCTTATTTGACCAGATGTCTCTAGAATAGAAATAATGTTGTGGTTTCCTACCCTGTGCAGGGATTTCAAACGTATCTTGGGGAAAGGACATGTGCAGTCGGCTAATTATTGTATAACCCGGGCCTGTCTTTCATATGTTGCGCCCCTACGGCCTACCCAAAAGAAAATTAATATAAGCCCACACTCTGGAGTTTCCAGGGCCTTTGTCTCTCTTGACTGGCTTGCTCCTCCTTGGAGAGTACTTTAATAACACTTTGCTCACTTTACTTTGATTTCTCTGTTCTGAAATTCTTTACTGTGACAATGAGATGAACTGAGGGTCCTTTCCTTTTCCATTTCACTCTCCCTAACATCTTTACTAAATGATTCATGAACCCAGCAGCATCCCATGTAGCATAGAGAGGGGTGTTCTGAGGAGTTCTACAAAATGGAAGGTTTTTATAGGTGGGAGGGTGGGGGCAAGAAAATTATTAGCAAAAGAAAAGGATTGTTCCAGAGGAGGCTGTTTGTTACAGGGAAGAGCATGGTATCTCATGCAGATTACCTCATCTTTCTTTGGGAGATGGAGAGGACCCAGGTAACAGGTGCAACAGTGCTGATGGATAGAAAAATTTCCTGACTAACTGGTTAAGGACACATTTCTAGGGGAGGTTGAAACTGTGCTTAGCTTGTGTATTAAGCCCCAGTTTGGAAACGCAGTCTAAGTGTCACTACTTGGAGCCTGTGATTTTCTTTTTAACAAATTAAAGAACAAGGAAGAGACAAATAAAAAATATCTGATTGGCTGGGTCCACATAGTCAACCTTGTTTGAGGTGAGGAGGCTCAGAGTTGGCTTCGCTTTGGGGATTGGATGACTGAATGTAATATATTACTAGTAAAGGGGAGCATTTTCAGGGACATAGCAGTTATCTAAATGTCAGTTTGTTGCTGTAACACCCCAAGCAGCAGTGGCTCCATCTGGGGACTACAGGTTTATATCAATAGTTTTCAAAGCCAGTCTTGCCCTCAGCTTTCATTTGGACTTTACATTCGCTTTTTGATATTCTGAACCTTTATATCCCTTACAAGTTACAAGCCCTTTGCCAGGTATATACTCTGCAAATACCTATGTCTTGCCATTCTGTCTTGTAATGGTATCTTCTGAGGAACTGCACCTCTTAATTTTAATACCGTCCAACTTGTCAATGTATCAGATTTTTCCTTTACTGTTAGTGCTTTTTTATGAACACTTTGCAAACCTCAGGGTCAATAAGATATTTCCCTATGCTTTCTTCTAAAAGATTTTGGGGTGCCTGGGTGGCTCAGTCAGTTGAGCGTTCAACTTTTGCTCAGGTCATGATCTCACAGTTTGAGGATTTGAGCTCCATATCAGGCTCAGACAACTTGGAGCCTGCTTTGGATTCTGTGTCACCCTCTCTCTTTCTGCTCCTCCCCCACTTTCACTGTCTCTTTCTCTCAAAAATGAATAAATGTTAAAAAATGTTTTAAAGCTTTGTTACGAATCAAAAACACTAACTCAGAGAGAGATCTGTAACCCCATGTTTACAGCAGCATTATTTACAATAGCCAAGATGTGGAAACAACCTAAGTATCCATTGACTGATGAATGGATACAGGAGTTGTGATATATAGATATAGATATTATTCATATTATTCATCCATAAAAAATGAGAAAATCCTACCATTTCTGACAATGTGGATGGATTCTAAGGGCACTATGCTAAGTGAAATAAGTCAGAGAAAGATGAATACTGTGTGACTTAGATATGGAATATTAAAACAAACAAAAAAAAAACAAAAACTCATACTAAAAGAGGCAAGACTGTGGTTACCAGAGGTAGAAGGGTAGATTGTCCAGTTTGTTGGCATATAATTTTTCATAGTATTCTCTTATAATTGTATTTCTGTGGTGTTGGCTATGATCTCTACTCTTTCATTCATGATTTTATCCATTTCTGTTTTTAAAATTTTTTTAATGTTTATTTGTTTTTGAGACAGACAGACAGAGAGGCAGAGAGAGAGAGAGACAGGGGGCAAACAGGGAAGAAGCAGAGGCTGAGAGAGAGAGAGAGACAGAGAATCTGAAGTAGGCTCCAGGCTCCAAGCTGTGAGCACAGAGGCTGATGCAAGGCTTGAACCCACAAACTATGAGATCATGACCTGAACTGAAGTCTGATGCTTAACCAACTGAGCCACCCAGGTGCTCCTGATTTGATCTATTTGAGTCCTTTCTCTTTTCTTTTTGAGAAGTCTGGCTAGGGGATTATCAATTTTGTTAATTCTTTCAAAGAAACAGCTCTTAGTTTTGTTGATCAGTTCTACTGTATTTTTTTTCTATATTGTTATTTCTGCTCTAATCTTTGTTATATCCCTTCTGCTCGCTTTAAGCTTTACTTGCTCTTCCTTTTCTGGTTCCCTTATGTGTGAGGTTAGGTTGTGTATTTGGGACCTTTCTTGCTTCTTGACATGAGCCTGTACTGCAATATACTTCCCTCTTAGGACTGCCTTTGCTGCATCCCAAAGGTTTTGGACTGGCTTGTTTTCATTTTCATTTACTATTATGTATTATTATTAATGAGTTTTTTAATGTTTGATTTATATATTTGGCTACTTACAAATTGGGAGAATAAATATTTACTATTGTTAGATCTTCTTGATGTTTAGACTCCTTAATTATGTTATAATGTCCTTCTTCATCTTTTGTTACAGTCTTTGTTTTGAAATCTAGTTTGTCTGACATAAGTATAACTACTCTGGCTGTCTTTTGACTTTCATTGGTATGATAGATAGTTAGATAGATAGATAGATAGATACATAGATAGATAGTTCCCCATCACCTCGCTTTCTTTTTTTTTCTAATGTTTTTTTTTTTTTATTTTTGAGAAAGGAACAGAGCATGAGTGGGGGAATGGCAGAGAGAGATGGAGATACACAATCTGAAGTAGGCTTCAGGCTCCGAGCTGTCAGCACAGAGCCCGATGCGGAGCTTGAACTCATGAGCTATGAGATCATGACTTGAGCTGAAGTTGGATGCTTAACCCACTAAGCCACCCAGGTGTCCCTTCACCACCCCCACTCCGATCTCCTCACTTTCAACCTGCAAGTGGCTTTAAGTCTAAAATGAGTTTCTTGTAGGTATCCTATAGATGGATCTTGTGTGTGTGTGTGTGGTTTTGTTTTTGTTTTTGTTTTACCCATTCAGATACCCTATGTCTTTTGATTGGAGCATTTAATCCATTTACATTCAGAGTAATTACTGAAAGATATGAATTTAGTGCCATTGTGTTACCTGTAGAGTTGGTGTTTATGGTGATTCTCTAGACTTTGTTGCTTTTGGTCTGTTTAGTCTAATCTAGTCTTTGTTGCTTTTGTGGGTTTTTTTTTCCACTCAGAGTCCCCCTTAAAATTTCTTGCAGGGCTGGTTTAGTGGTCACAACTCCTTAGGTTTTGTTTGTCTGGGAAACTATCTCTCCTTCTATTTTGAATGACAGCCTTGCTGGGTAGAAAATTTTTAGGGGCATATTTTTCCCATTCAGCATATTGAACATAACTGGCACTCCTTTCTGGCCTGTGAAGTCTTTCTGGACTGATCTGCTGAGAACCTGATGTCTTCCCTTGTAGGTTAGGGACCTTTTTTCCTTGTTGCTTTCATTATTCTTTCCTTGGCTGTGTATTTTGTAAATATGACTATGACATATCTTGGCAATTGTCAGCTTTTGTTGAATTTATGGGGAATTCTCTGTGATTCTTGGGTTTTTATGTCTGTGTCCTTCCCCAGATTAGGGAAGTTTTCAGCTATAACTTTTTTCAAATAAATCTTCTGCCTCTTTTTCTCTCTTCATCTTCTGGGACTCCTATCATAGGAATGTTATTCCATTTTAATAAATTGTTGAGTTCCCTGTGTCTGCCTTTAAGATCTATGACCTTTCTTTTCCTCTTTTTTTCAGCTTCATTATTTTCCATAATTTTATTTTCTATATTACTAATTTGCTCCTCTGCCTCATCCATCCTCACTTTATGGCCTCCATTTTGGTTTGCATCTTGGTTATTGAATTTCTAACTTTGTTCTAACTAGATATTAATTATTTTATCTCTGCAGAAAGTGATTCTCTGGTATCCTCTGTCTTTTTTCAAGCCCAGCTCATATTCTTAACATTGTTGTTTTAAATTCTAATTCGGACATCTTACTTACATCTGTATTCATTAAATCCCTGGCCATGAGCTCTCCTTCCTATTCTTTTTTTTCCAGGATGAATTTCTCTGACTCATTATT
Organism: Crocuta crocuta; assembly: GCF_008692635.1. Lineage (NCBI taxonomy): Eukaryota > Metazoa > Chordata > Mammalia > Carnivora > Hyaenidae > Crocuta > Crocuta crocuta. The sequence continues at coordinate 1,148,484 of NW_027530974.1, read as the reverse complement.
TTGTCCAGAACAGAAAAGAAGAAAGAAAAAAAACCACACATACAAACACACACACACACACACACACACACACACAGCAAAGCAAAGCAAAACAAAACAAAAAGAAAATCAAATAAACAAAACACTAGATCCTGGGTGTATTTTGTTTTGTTTGTAAAAAGAATCATGATCCAACAATAAAAATAAAATAAAGACAAAAAATTAATATATAAATAAAAAATAAAGGAATTGAAAAAAGAAAATAAATGAAAAAATAATTTAAATATAACGAGTAAAAGTAAACAGGAGGGGTGGCTCAGTGGGTTAAACATCTGACTGTTGGTTTTGGCTCAGGTCATGATCTCAGGGTTGATGAATTTGAGCCCTGGCTCAGGCTCTGTTCTGTCAGTGTGGAGCCTGTTTGGAGTCTTTCTCCATCTCTCTCTGCTCCTCCCCTACTCACTCTGTCTCTTTCTCTCAAAATAAATAAACTTAAAAAATTTTTTTTAAAAAGTAAGGTAGATTCTATTTCCCCTATACCTGAAGCTTTGCAGCACTCTAAGATCAGTAGACTTGGGGCAAGCAAGTTATTTGTGTTGGTCTTCTGGGGATGGGGCCTGCTGTGCTGATTCCCAGGCTGACTTCTTTTAGTAAAAATGCTCCTCTGGGGCACAGGGCGGTGGGGCTTGATGTATGTGACTCTGGTCTCCACTAGGTGGCGATGTTTTTGCTCCCTGAAAGCTTTCAACACTGATGAGCTGGATGATTAGGGCAGTTCCCCACCCTCTAGCCCCTGCGGTCAAAGGTTACACCCCCCACTCTTTAGGGAACTCTCAAAGAAGAGCATTCAGTCAATCACACCTCATCTGTCCCTGCTTTCTGTCAGAAGCCTGTGTTCACCCTGCCTGTTTCCAAACTTTTGTCTCAGGCACAAAACTCCAAATTATGTGGACTCTAGCAGGGCAGACCTATGCTGTTCCTCTGGGCTTTTGCCAGCCTTTGTAAGGAAAGTGGTCACACGACCGAGCAGCAGTTCAGAGTTTATGTCCAAACAGCAGAAAACCAGCACGTCTGCTTGCTGTGCTCAGCTGGCATCCCTGCTCCTATGTATGGAAACAGCACAGCATGTTGGTGCCACCCATCCTTTTTGTGACCCAGGGGATCCTAAGACCATAGTGTCACTGTAGATTCCGTCCCATGTCACCACCTGCACACCTTTAACCCAGGCACATCCCCCACTGTAGCAGAATTCTGAAAGTTTAGATTTTATGTTCTACTACATATATTACTTTGTGGTAGCTTCCATAAGCAGCCTCCCTCCCCTCTGCTGTACCCAGAGCTCTTTCTGCCCCAAGTTAACTCTCCACACCTCCTATCTTCCAAAAGATGGTAGTTAGTTTTCCTATTTGTAGACTTGCAGTGTTTGTTTTCTCAAACCTCCCATTGATTTATTGGGTTTTCAGAATAATTTGATAAGTATCTAGCTGTGTTTGAGAGATGAGACAACTTAGAGTCTCCTTACTCCCCCTCCATCTTAACTACCTCCCAGAAGATTTTATTTTTTGAGTCTCATGTTTTGTGTGTATGTGTGTGTGTGCACGTAGAGGTTTTTAGTGATAGATTCATATTTTATTTTATTTCATTTTATTTTTTTTAGAGAAAATCTTTTTTTTTTTTTTTAATTTATTTCTAGGAGAGAGAGAGAGAGAGAGACAGCGTGAGCAGGGGAGGGTCAGAGAGAGAGGGAGTCACAGACTCTGAAACAGGCTCCAGGCTCTGAGCTGGCAGTCAGCACAGAGCCCGACGCGGGGCTCGAACCCACAAACCGCGAGATCATGACCTAAGCGAAAGTCGGACGCTTAACCGACTAAGCCACCCAGGCGCCCCATAGATTCATATTTTAGAACAGATATATGAATTTTTAATTTCTCCTTGTGCCCATTTTGGTACACTGTATTTTCCTAGGGATTTTGAATTTCACCAAACATTTTAACAGCATATAAATTTTTCATTATATTCCTTATTATATTTTCAATATCTATAGAATGTCAGGGATGTCCCATTTATTTTCTCTTCATATTGGCAATTCATGATAGCATGCAAAAGGCTCTATCAATATTATCATTCTTTTCAAGTGATAAGTTTTGTTTTGCTTATTTTCTCTGTCAAACATTTGCTTTCTGTTTTATAAATCTCTGCTCTTTTATTTACTTATTTTAGCCTTGTAAATTTTGCATATATTTTAATCTTCATAAGATAATAAATTATTGCTTTCTATGTCCAATATTTAATTACATTTACCCTCACATTATCCTTTTCCATTTTCTTTAATTACTGTCCCGTGTTTCTATGCTTTTGAATGAAACTATTTTTCTTCTTTCTGCAGAATTCCCTTTAGAGCACATCTGCTAGTAATAAATGTTTTCAGATTTACTTGTCTGAAAAATATCTTTAATTTCCCTTCATTTCTGAAGAGCATTTTTGTTTGGTGAGGTTCTAGATAAGCAATTATTTTCTTTCAGCATTTTAAAATGTTATTCCACAAGTCTTCCAGCTTCCATCATTTAAATTGAGAGGTCAACTAGCAGTGTTTTGTTGCTCTTGCAGATATAGTGCTTTTTTTCTCCCCATCTACTTTCTTTAAAGGTTTTGATTTGTTCTTTGGTTTTAGCAATTTGACTATACCATGGTTAGGTGTATTTTATTTTAGTTATTCATTTATTTTTAATATTTATTATCTTTGAGAGAAAGAGAGAGAGAGAGAGAGTGAGTATGAGCCAGCTAGGAATAGAGAGAAAGGGAGACACAGAATCCAAAGCAACCTCCAGGCTCTGAGCTTTCAGCACAGAATCTGATCCAGGGCTCAAGCTTACTCACTGATGCATGACCTGAGCTGAAGTTGGACACTTAACTGACTGAGCCACCCAGGCACTCCTGGTTAAGTGTATTTTTAAAAATCCATTCTTGTCCTGGGTTTATAAATCTGAATCTAAGGTTTCTTTGTTGTCTTTGTCTTTCATTAAGTTTCAGATAATTTGCAGTGATTGTTAATTAAAATATCCTTTCTGACCCATTCTTGTACTTCTCTCTTTTGAATACTGCAATTTCAAGAATACATAATACACTCTTTTCTATATTATCCATCCTTTGTTGTTCAATATACTTTCATCTGCATATTTTGTTGACCTTTCTTCTAGTTCACTAACATTTTGATCTTGTGTAGCTAATCTGCTTTAAGCCCATTTATTGTGTTCTTACTTGCAGATATTTTGTTTCCATTCTAGTGTTTCTATTTGCTTCCTTTTTTATGAATTTAAATTTTCTGGTCAAATTCTCCATTTTTTCTTTAGTATCTTAACATATTAATCAGACTTATTTTTAAATGTTTTTGTTTATTTTTTTATAATTGTTTATAATTTTTAAAATGTAGTTTATTGTCAAATTGGTTTCCATACAACACCCAGTGCTCATCCCAAGTGCCCTCCTCAATGCCCATCACCCATTTTCCCCTCTCAGTTTGTTCTCAGTATTTAAGAGTCTCTTATGGTTTGCCTCCCTCCCTCTCTGTAACTATTTTTCCCCTTCCCCTCCTCCACAGTCTTCTGTTGTTTCTCCTGATCCACATATGAGTGAAAACATATGGTATCTGTCTTTCTCTGCCTGACTTATTTCACTTAGCATAGTACCCTCCAGTTCCATCGACAATGTTTATTTATGTTTGAGAGACAGACAGAGACAGAGCATGAAGGGGGGATGGGCAGAGAGAGAGAGTGAGAGACACAGAATCCGAAGCAGGCTCCAGGCTCTGAGCTGTCAGCACAGAGCCTGATGTGGGGCTCGAACTCACGAATAGTGAGATCATGACCTGAACCAAAGTTGGACGTTTGACTGAGCGACCCAGGTTCCCTATTAGTTGTAGCTATTTTAAATTCCTTTTCCAATAATTCTAATATCTGAGTTTCTTTGGAATTGTTTTTATTTTCCTTTTTTCCTCTTGTTTTAAATAATAAGGTATGCCATACCTAGTTATTTTTTTATTGAATGTTGGGCATTGTGTATAAAAGTTTTTAGGTGCTCTAAAAGATGTTATCTCCCTTCAAAGAATATTTAGTCTTTCCTTTACTGGCAGATAAATTGGGCAATTTATAGTCTGTTCTAATTAGGCTCAATACAATTCTAGTTTAATCTTTACTGTTTTGCCATAGCTTCCAGGTTTTCCAAATGAGAATGTGTGGGGGCCTGAATTATATCACTTCTCTTCTGAGCACTGAGTTATTGCCAAAACATTTTCTCTCCTTTCAGATATTTTTATTTGGCCTCCAGCCTCCATACTAGCACAGCCTCAAAATTTAGCAAATGCCTTGAGCAAAATCCAACAGAGAGGAAGATCAGTTACCTACCTCTCTTCTCCCAGAGAAATCTAGCTTCTAAGTCTCTAATACTGTTTCTCTAGGATGAGACTGTGAAAAGTTCTATTGATTTTTCTGCTCTCACTAGCAATCATTGCCTTAATCTCTTTGCTTGAATTCCTGGTCTGTTGCTCTACACTCAGAATCAAAAAATGCCCTGAGGAAAAAAGTATATTGTCAGCTACATGGTTTTTTCTTTTCCAGAATTTTGTCCCTTTATTTCCTACTTACCTCATTAGCACTTTGATGCTTTCAAATGTATTTCTAAATTATGTATTTAATTGATATTTCTATATATAATCTTAGAGGAGAATTGCTCCATCTAATCTGTCATGACTTGAAGCTGGTTATCTTTCTTAAAAACAGTTTCATTATATTCTCCTCAGCTTGAGTTCTTTATTGCCTACAGCATAAAATTCAAACTCCTTAACTCCTTACCAGGTTGGATAAGTTTCTTTTCACAATCTTGTGCTAATGTATCTTTCTAGACTCATATCCTGCTATTTCCTTTCATTCACCCTATAACTCAAACAAATTAAGCTGTTCATAAATCATCACATACATCATGCTCTTCCACCTTTGCAAACCAGCCCTACAAGAAATCCTAAGGGGGACTCTATGAAGGAAATGTTGCAAGAAATACAAGGTATTAGAGACACCACTACAAGCAGGAATCCTCAGAGAACACAATGACTCTAAACCCATATTTTTCAATAATAACAATGAATGTAAATTGACTAAATGCTCCAATCAAAAGACATAGGGTAGAAGAATGGACAAAAAACCCAAAATCCATCTATTTGCTGTTTACAAGAGACTCATTTTAGACCTCAGAGCACCTTCAGATGGAAAGTAAGGGGATGGTGAAGTATCTATCATTCTACTGGAAGTCAAAAGAAAGCTGTAGTAGCCATGCTTATATCAGACAAACAGGACTTTAAAGTAAAGGCTATAACAAGAGATGAAGAAGGGCATTATATAATAATTACAGGGTCTATCCATCAGGAAGAGCTAACAATTATAAATGTCTACACACCGAAATCGGGAGCACCCAAATACATAAAACAATCACAAACATAAGCAATCTTATGGATAAGACTGCGCTAATAGCAGGGCACTTTAATACTCCACTTACAGCAATGGATACATCAACTAGACAGAAAATGAAAATACAACAATCCAAATTCTTTGGGATGCAGCAAAGACAGTTCTAAGAGGAAAGTACATTGTACTCTAGTCCTATTTCAAGAAATTAGAAAAAGCATAAATATAAAATCTAACAGAGCACCTAAAGGAACTAGAAAGAGAGCCACAAGAGCAACCCAAACCCAGTAGGAGAAGAGAAATAATAAGTCAAGGCAAAAATAAACAACATAGAATCCAAAAAAAACAGTTGAACAGATCAATGAAACCAAGAGTTGGTTTTTTGAAAAAAATAAACAAAATTGATAAACCTCTATCCAGACTTCTCAAAAAGAAAGGAGAGAGCACCCAAATAGATAAAATCATGAATGAACATGGATTTATTACAACCAATCCCTCAGAAATGCAAACAACGATTAGGGAATACGACAAAAAGTTTTATGCCAACAAACTGGACAACTTAGAAGAAATGGGCAAATTCCTAAACACACACGCACTACCAAAATTCAAAAGGGAAGATACAGAAAATCTGAACGGACACATAACTAGTGAAGAAATTTAATCAGTTATCAAAAATCTTCCAAGAAATAAGAGCCTTAGGCCAGATGGCTTCCTGGGGAATTCTACCAGACGTTTAAAACAGAGTTAATACCCATTCTTCTCAAGCTATTCCAAAAAATAGAAATGGAAGGGAAACTTCTGGACTCATTCTACAAAGCTAGAACACTTTGATTCCCAAACCAGCCAGAGACCCAGCCAATGAAGAGAACTACAAGCCAATATCCTTGATGAATATGGATGCAAAAATCCTCAACAAGATCCTTGTAAATTGAATTGAACAGCATATAAAAAGAATTATCCACCATGATCAAGTGGGATTCATTCCTGGGTTACAGGGCTGGTTCAATACTCGCAAATCAATCAATGTGATACATCACATCAACAAAAGAAAAGATAAAAACCATATGATCCTGTTGATAGATGCAGAGGAAGCATTTTACAAAATATAGCATCCCTTCTTAATAAAGACCCTCGAGAAAGTCGGGATAGAAGGAACTTACTTAAACATAATAAAAGCCATCTATGGGAAGCCCTCAGCTAACATCACCCTCAATGGGGAAAAACTGAGAGCATTCCCCCTGAGATCAGGAAAATGAAAGGGATATCCACTGTCACCACTGTTGTTTAACATAGTGCTGGAAGTCCTAGCATCAGCCATCAGACAACAAAAGGAAATAAAAGGCATCCAAATTGGCAAAGAAGACATCAAACTTTCACTTTTCCCAGACGACATGATATTCTACATGGAAAACCTGACAGACTCCACCAGAAGCCTACTAGAACTGATCCATGAATTCACCCAAGTCACATGGTACAAAATCAATATACAAAAATCAGTTGCATTTTTATACACCAATATTGAAGCAATAGAAAGAGAAATCAAGAAACTGATCCCATTCACAATTGCACAAAAAAACCCCCATAAAATACCTAGGAATAAACCTAACCAAAGATGTAAAAGATCTGTATGATGAAAACTATAGAAAACTGATGAAGGAAATTGAAGAAGACAGAAAGAGGTGGAAAAATATTCCATGCTCATGATTGGAAGAACAAATATTGTTAAAATGTCATTACTACCCAAAGCATTCTACACATTCACAATCCAAATTGCACCAGCATTCTTCTCAAAGCTAGAACAAACTATCCTAAAATTTGTATGGAACCACAAAAGACCCCGAATAGCCAAAGTAATCTTGAAGAAGGAATACAAATCAGGAGGCATCACAATCCCCGACTTTAGCCTTTACTACAAAGCTGTCATCATCAAGACAGTATGGCATTAGCACAAAAACAGACACATAGACCAGTGGAATAGAATAGAGAACTAAGAACTGGACCCACAAATATATGGCCAACTAATCTCTGACAAAGTGGGAAAGAGTATCCAATGGAAAAAAGACAGCCTCTTTAACAGATGGTGTTGGGAGAACTGGACAGCAACATGCAAAAGAATGAAACTAGATCATTTTCTCACACCATGCACAAAAATAAACTCAAAATGGATAAAGGACCTGAACGTGAGACAGGAAACTATCAACACCCTAGAGGAGAAAGCAGGAAACAACCTCCTTGACCTCCACC
>NW_027530974.1:1106967-1139899 GCF_008692635.1 Crocuta crocuta | reverse complement strand
CTGGCGAGGATGTGGAGAAATGGGCACCCTCCTACACATTTGGTGGAAATGTCAACTGGTGCAGCCCCTCTGGAAAACAGTGTGGAGATTCCTCAAAAACGTAACAATAGAACTCCCCCATGACCCAGCAGTAGCAGTGCTAAGAATTTACCCAAGGGACACAGGAGTGCTGAGGCATAGGAGCACATGTACCCCAATGTTCATAGCAGCACTCTCAACAATAGCCAAAACATGGAAAGAGCCTAAGTGTCCATCAATGGACAAATGGATCAAGTAGATGTGGTTTATCTATACGATGGAATACTATATGGCAATGAGAAAGAATGAAATCTGGCCATGTGTAGCAACATGGATGGGACTTGAGGGTGTTCTGCTGAGTGAAGTAAGTCAGGCAGAGAAGGACAAATACCATATGTTTGCACATATAGGAGGATTAGGAGGAACTTAACGGACGACCAAGGGGGAGAAGAAGGGGGGAAATAGTGGGGGAGGGGGAGAGAGGCAAATCATGAGAGACTCTTGAATGCTGAGAACAAACTGAGGACTGATCAGTGTGGGGGGAGAGGGGGGTGATGGGCATGGAGGAGGGCACTTGTGGGGATGAGCACTGGGTGTTATATGGAAAACAACTTGACAATAAACTATTTGTAAAAAAAAAAAAAGAAATGGTTTATCTACACAATGGAATACTACATGGCAATGAGAAAAAATGCAATCTGGCCATTTGTAGCAACGGGGACAGAACTTGAGGGTGTTATACTGAGCAAAACAAGTCAGGCAAAGAAAGACAGATACCATAGGTTTTCGCTTATAAATGGAACAGGAAAAGTTAACAGAGGATCATGGGGGAGGAGAAGGGGAAAAATAGTTGGGAAGAGGGAGGGAATGAAGACATGAGAGACTCTTGAATACTGCGAAGGAACTGAGGGCTAATGGGGTTGGGGGAGAAGGGAAAATGAGTGATGGGCATGGAGGAGGGCACTTGTTGGGATGAGCACTGGGTGTTATATGGAAACCAACTTGATAATAAATTATGAAAGGAAAAAAACTTTATAGCTTATTAAAAAAATAGTTAGATGCTTAACCAACTAAGCCACCCAGGTCCCCTTTTAAGGTTCATCTTAAATGCCACTTCCTCTATGAAGACTTTGCCAGTGTTCCAAGACAAAATTAAATGTTTCTTTTTCATGTTGTTTATTTCATTTAAAGGCTCTTTTTAAGAATAATATCTGTTAAAGTATCTATATAACCCAATAGACTTGAGATACTTGAAGGCGTGATATTATGATTGCTTGAATCTTCAGTGACCAGCATAATACTTGTTATTATAATAAGCTCATGTTTAAGAGACCTTGTTCTATGTATTTTTTAACCAGGAGCCCTTGATCTTTTTAATACCTGTCATCCTAACCACTCCATATACCCTCTTGCCTTTCACAGCCAAACTTTTGCCACATGGTCTTTAACTATATTATTACCTTAATTTCTCCACCATCCAATATTCCCACTTCTACTAAAATTTGACAGTTGCTCTCACTACTTTATAGAAACAACACTCATGAAACACCCAATAATTTTCCTTCTTATTACATATCTTATTTTAAAATAATTTGTGTATGAGACGTAAAAATGGCTAACAGATACCTAAAAATGTGTTCAACATCACTAATCATTAGAGAAATGAAAATCAAATCCACATGAGATGAATGGCTATTACGATAAAGAAAAAAATAACAAGTTTTGACAAGGAAGGGAACCCTTGTACACTGATCATGTGAATGTTAATTGGTGCAGCCACTATGAAAAACAGCTTTAAAAACCTTAAAAAAATAAAAAATGTAACTACCATATTATTCACCTATTCCACTTCTGTGTATTTATCCAAAGGAAAATGAAATCACTCACTCAAAAAGATATCTGTACCCCTATGTTCATGGCAGCATCATGTATAATAGCTAAGACATGTAAACAAACTTAAGTGTCCATTGATGGATGAATGGAGAAAGAAGCTGTGTGTGTGTGTGTGTGTGTGTATATATATATATATTCCAAGTGTGTGTGTGTGTGTATTAATTCTGCCATTTGTAAAAACATGGATGGACCTTGAAGTTGTTATGCTAAATAAGTCAGACAGCTAAAGTATGATCTCAGATATTGAATTTTTTTAAAAAAATCAGATTCATAGATACAGAGAAAAGATTGATGTTTGCTAGAGGCAGGTGGGCAAGATAAGTGAAGGTGGTCAAAAGACGTGAACTTCCAGTTGTAAGATAAATAAGTCATGGGAGTGTAATGTAGTACATGGTGACTATGCTTAATACTGTTTTATATATTTTAAAGTTACTAAGAGAGTACATCTTAAAAGTTCTCATCACAAGAAAAAATTTTTGTAACTATGTGTGGTGATCGATGTTAATTAAACTTATTGTGGTGATCATCTCATAATATACATCTATATCAAATCATTACGTTGTAGGCCAAAAACTAATACAATGTGATATGTCAATTGTATCTTAATTTAATTAATTAAGAATCATTTGTATATAATTTGTTTCTCTGATAGACCATTAAAAATTGCTTGTTGCGGACGAAATGACACAAAGGACAAGACACACACAAAAGACAGACAGAGACACCACTCCGGCCGGAGGAACAATTCTATGCAAGCCCCTCTTGCGGTTTATTTTATACCCGGTAACTGGATACAAACTGAAATCTACAAGATGCATTCCTTTACCAATTAAGGGCAAGTAGCCAAACACATTTCAAGGACAGCGGGGAGCAAAAGGGAGGAAGCGACCACAACATGTTTACTAAGAGGCCTGCTCACAATTCCAGCCTCCTCCTTGTTTCTAAGGACGGCATGTTCCCTCGTTTGCGAGCGGACCATGAAACTTGGATATTGTGTGCAGGCCTCCTGGCAGAGCATCCTGTTTGCAGGCATGATCTGCCCAGGCAGGGAGCCCCGTGTGCAGGCACATCCCCGCGTCCCTAACCACGCTTTCTTGTGGTCACTGTCGGGCTCCCACAATTGCTAGTAGAAATTTTGTGGATATTTATCTCAGAAGGTCTTACACTTGGTAAGTCAGATAACAAATAAAGACCATCCTCAAAGGTCTTACCTCCATCCTATGCTTTATATCTCCTTTGTAACAGCTAAGACTGCTGATCTTCATCTTCTTTAAATCTCTTCCCTCAACTTGTGACAATACACCATTTTGGCATTCTTTACCTCCACTTCTTTAGGTTAAATTGCATGGGAATGAAAGAGAATTCAAAGGAAGCAAAATAAAACTGGATGTGACTTGCTGAATAATGAGCAATGCCACTACAGTTTTGACTATGAGACAGCCATGGAGATTACGCAATAGCCTAAACACAAAGGTTTGCAGCAGTTGCTATCACAGGTAGTTTTTCCCTCTCTGATGTCCACAGGCATGGGTAGGGACTGAGAATAAAAGTACCTCAAGTTACTGAGTTCCCTGGTGTTTCTTTTGGAGTACTAACAGGTGGAGCACCAATGATCAAGAAACGGGCTAGAGAAGAAAAAAATATCCAAAAGAATGAGGGGCAGCTGCACTAGGTGATAAGCTAAAAGGTTGACTAGTCACAAATCTGAACCATACATTTATCACAATGATTGGGCTTATGTCTGGAAGGAGTAGGAAGAATTGCTCAATCTCATAGTAGGTAGGCATGAAATTGCCAACTGGAGCTCCTAGACCTACCCAGTTTTTATTCCCCACACCAGGATGTGAACTAGAATAGACTTTGGCACCATGTAAACTTCTCTGGCTTCCCTTTTTTCCTCCTATTCCAGCTGGGAACATCCTTCTAAGTTCTATATTTTTATCCCTCTCTTCACAGTTTTCATTTGCCTACCTCCTTTCAATGATCTCTCTCCAGACATCTCTGCTGGATTCCTAGAGCCTTTGAGTCTAAGAGATCTCCAAATCTATATCTCTAGTCTTATCTTTTGTACAAAAGCCACACATTTCTAACTTCCTAATACTATGACCACTTTCATGCCCTCATTTCACAGTCAAACTCCATCTTTCTCCTTAAACTTTTCCCAACTTCCCTATTTCTTGTATTTAACCAGACTGAGCTTTTGTTTTATCATCACAAAATGGATATAATGTTTTCCATACAAAGTTATAAGGATGAGAAACAACCTGTGCGAAACACTTACCTCCATTGTTAGTGCACAATAAATGGTTCTCATTCATAAAAGTAGTACATTTATTTTCTGGTATCCTGATCATTTAAGTTCATGGTAACTCCTTTTTCTCTATGTCCCTCATTCCCTACATTCAAGTATGCTCAGGTCTATCATGTCAAATTTTCAAATGTCAGTGGTCTCATTCTCTGCTTGGGACTCTTTCTCCCACATATAAAACATTTAAACATACAAGTTGAAAGAATTTTATAGCAAACATTCTTATATCTAACACCTAGCTTCTACTGTGACTATGTTATATGTTACTACACTGCTTTATTAAATATTTTTCCACCAGTCAATTTATATTAATTTTTGATACATGTCAAAGTATATTAGAGATATCACTACACTTCCCTCTAAGTACTTTAATATGCATATCATTAACCAGAGTTCTATATTTGTTTCACATTTTCTTTTGTAATAAAACTTACATATGATCTAATGTACACATATGTATATTCACTGAGTTTTACAAATGAATATACCCTTTTAACCCAAGTGTCTATCAAGGTACAGAATACTATTATCACTCCCAAAGAATTTCCTCATGCCCTTTCACAATCATTCCCCACTCTTCCTCCCCAAAACAAATCTTTGAATTGGTTTCTTGCCTAACCTGCCTACAACTACTCTTTATTATCATAATTCACCACTTATCCAGAAGCTGAAATAATCTCCTAAGACACAACTAGTCATGCCACCACTCATTTCATAAAATCTGCATTGTCTATGAAGTGCAAGTTGCCAATACAAGACCTTCCCCAGTATGGCCCCAGCCTATTTTCAGTTGCTTCTCCACCACTCCTGAAGTATACAACTTTTGAGCCTCTCTCAAGGTGTTATATACTGCCTTAGGTTTAGTTAGTTCTTGAAAGCCATACCAAAAGCACCTTGAAGATAACAACAGTGTCTCAAGTATGTTTTTATCCCACAATATGTGAGAATATTTCCTTGTACACAATTGGCAGTCAATAGATATTCATGCAATAAACTGATGACAAATTTGGAAGATGGAATGAGTAAGTTGGAAAAGAGAATGTCTTTAACTTTCTGACACTACCCTAGTATTAATTTAGATTAGTTATATTTACTACAATCTATCTTTTTAAAAAATTTTTAATGTTTTATTTATTTTTGAGAGAGAGATAGAGACAGCATGAGCAGGGAAGGGTCAGAGAGAGGGGGAGACACAGAATCCAAAGACAGGCTCCAGGTTCTGAGCTAGCTGTCAGCACAGAGCCTGATGTGGGGCTTGAACCCACGAACAGTGAGATTATGACCTGAGCTGAAGTTGGACGCTTAAGCGACTGAACCACCCAGGCATGCCTACTATGGTCTATCTTGTAAGAATGTGGTGAAGGAGGCATGCAAAAATTCCCCAAGGAACCCTACAAGATTTAGAGATGAGGGAAAGAGAGACAGTCAGTGGGCAAGAAGTGAGATCCTTTGAAAATTTTTGATTAGGATTCTAGAGTGTAACCTGATGCCATCGATGAAATTGAAATTTTTATTCTTCTAAGTTAGTTCCCATATTGTCAACTAAAGACTAATTTTCAAGTTTCAGATGTGGAACTTAGAACATGGATTTCAACTTTGGCTGCATATTAGAAGCATCAGGGGAGCTTTTAATATCTTCTGATGCCCAGGCTCCACCCTCAGCAATTTTGATTCCATTTGTCTATGGTTCAGTCCAGGCAGGCGCTGGTATGTTTTTAAAGCTCCCCAGGTGATTCTAATGTGTAGTCGTCACTGCTAGATGAATGGTCTTTACACAGAAACTCAGCCTCACAGCCAATAATAAATACACAAGCAAATTTACTGCCACCTCTAGAGACTCAGTGGGAAAGGAAAGAGCAAATTCTTAGCCAAAGAGGAGAATTAGGGGTATTAGTTTTTCACCATTCCTGGAAGAGTAGGTCACGTGTATCCCCTGACAAGGGGTGACATTTTCCAAGAGCTACACGTTCTCAGAAAGCTAGGCCCTTACTGTTAGAATTAGAAAAGTAGGTCAGCAGCTGCCAGGCAGGAATCATATCACTAGTAAGATTCATGTAAGCCCAATTGTTTCAGGTTGTCCGAGAGGGAGACCATGAAGATGGGTTGCTCAATCGTATGGGTAGTGACTTGAAAGGCAGGGGCAGGGGACTTACAGGCAAAAATAAGCATCAAACCTTTAAAATACATAGGCAGAAGACCTCCACATATTATATGAATTGGGGCCTGCCTTTTGGAAGTGTTAGAATGTGTCACTCAAATTTTTATTTAACCACCAAAGGTCATCAGTACTCCTCAACCCTTTCACTCCATGGTGGTAATGGAAAATAGTATAATTATCCATACACTAGGTAAACTAGAAGGGATGATGAGAAGGTGTTTGTGTTGGACTTAGTGAAAAAATTAACTACATTTTCTTTGTATTGTATGATTAAAGAAAAATAAAATGCAAAGTATTGAAGAAAATATTAAATATTCAATTTATTTAAAATTTCCAAGTAAAATCTCATTAAAATTTTAATAAGAAAATTGAACTTGTTTCTTTAGCATAATTCATTCTCCTTTTGAACCCCAATGGGTTTTTTATGCCCTTCAGTTATATCACTGGTACCTGCAAGGCTTATTCTTCCTTTATCCCACTCTCATATATTCTGCCCTGCTCATCCTCCATTGTTAACAATTTTATTCTGTTTGATGTATATTTTTGTTTGTGCTCTTAGTAAATGTGCCTTATGCTTTGTATGCTGTCGTTTTACCTGAAGTAAATGGTATTATGTTATATGTAACATTTTATGTCCTTTCTTTGTTTTCAGTCAACACTCTTTTCTGATCCCTATCCATATTGTTCTGTTTTGTTTTTTTTTAAGTTTCTGTGTTTATTTTGAAAGAGAGAGAGTGCAGGTGAGGAAAGGAGCAAAGAGAGGGAGAGGGAGAATCCCAGGCAGGGTCTGCGCTGTCAGCACAAAGTCTGACACAGGGCTCCCACACACCTTGAGATCATGACCTGAGTAGAAATCAAGAGTCAGATGCTTAACCAACTTAGCCACCCAGGTGCCCCTGTTCTGTGTATTTTTAATCCATTGCTTCTAATTGGTTGCAGTGCCCTATGTAGTACATTTACATCTTTCACCTACCCACTCTCTCAAGGATAGATATATGGGTTGCTTTCAACACCCTGTTATCATGGAAGAGTATTCTTCTGTAATTGAGGGAAATTCCTTTTCTGTCATCAATTAGAACTCAGATAATTCAGTCCCTTTAAATCATACTTCTTTTTCTAATTTTTTTAATCTTTATTTATTTTTGAGAGTGAGACAGAGACAGAGAGTGAGCAGGGGAGAGGTAGACACAGAATCTGAAACAGGCTTCAGGGTCCGAGCGGTCAGCACAGAGCCTGACGCGGGGCTCAAACTCACAAACCGTGAGATCATGATCTGAGCTGAAGTCGGTTGCTTAACTAGTCAGTTAAGCCTGGGACCATCCAGGCACCCTTAAATCATACTTCTTAATCTAATTTCTCTTCCTTTGAGTTTAAATCAATTATTAAAAATTCAAATGTTACATCATAATGTAGTGGATTTCCAATCCACTTAAATTTTTATGTCAAGTTTTACAAAATAATAATGACTTTACCTCAAGCATACTTTTTGTTATACTTGTCACTGTACTATTTTCAATAATTTTGTTGAAGGATTGAAATTACGACACCACTAATCATCTTCAGTGAACTTCATTTTACCTTATTTTTTGAAGGTTGAAGTTTTACTTTGATTCCTTAAATTTTATCAGTACATGTTAATATATATATTTTCACACAGCCCTTGCAGTTTTTCTGTCCCAAGTATAAGCTGCAACTTTAAACTTGTTTTGCATTTGAAGCCTGTTGCTTACCCTTCTTTTCTCACCTGTGACGGGTCAGGCCTGAGGCAGGTGAGAAGTCCGTCATTGGGAAAGGCTACGGATAGTTGGTTTCTACAGTTTGGCTTCTACTCTTCTTCCTTCATCTCGCCAAATATGGTTTCTGACCCTTCTCTGAAATGAAGATGGAATGAAGAAAAGTAGGGACAGGAAAATTATGTTTTGTATGCTACCATCAAAGTTGCATTACTCACTGGATCTGGCAGATATCTAAAGCTGGGATTTTCTCAAGTATGGTTCTCTTTCTATAGGTGACACACTTTTCGGGGCACCTGGGTGGCTCAATTGGTTAAGCATCCAACTTCATCTGAGGTCATGATCTCACAGTTTGTGGGTTCAAGCTCCACATTGGGCTCTGTGCTGACAGCTCAGAGCCTGGAGCCTGCTTCAGATTCTGTATCTTCCTGTCTCTCTCTTTCTCTTTCTCTCTGCCCCTCCTCTGATCACACTTTGTCTCTGCATCTCTCAAAAATAAGTAAATGTTTTAAAAAATTTATAGGTGACACACTTTTCTATTGCTCAAAATTAAGATATTACCTCAGGCCCTGAGTCTTAGGTGGTTCACTTCTGGGCTCTTTTTGCTGAGTTCCTTTTGTCCCTTTGGCAATCTTTGAGTATTACATCAGGTTCTCTAGCTTACTCTTGCACAAGAGTCACACCTGGTCTGTGAAGTCCATACATGCATGCTTTGGACCAAATCTGGACCATCCTATTGCAGTAGAAATCTCTCTTTGGCTTCCTTTCCTTAAAAAGCAGTTGACCAGCTCAGCTCCCATCTCTCATACTGTCTAGGCAAGAGTGAGGGGCCAGTTCTCTGTGTCTGTCACATATTTCTTGTTCTAGTGGAACCCCTTTCTGGGTTTCAGGATAATTTAGACCATGTCTCACCACGTTGGGAATGAGATTTCCACTTCAAGAAGGAGTGAGACTCACAAGACATTCTTTTCAAAAATAACCCCCAAATTCTTTCAGTCTCCACTCTTAGTCCCTTTGTGCCCCCTTGATATAGGTGAAGGATTGAGAAGGTATTTACCTGGCTTTCTGTCCCCTCTTTCCTGCATGTCTTACACATCTATGTGTCTCACAACTCAGCACGGCATTTAGTGTCCAGGGTCTTAGGGGCTTAGCTCAAAGTGGTCTTGTCACATTCCATTGCATGTAATATGACACCCCCACTGATACAGGCTGACAACTTTTGAGGAAAATGACAGCAGCAACAGGAAAATAGAAACACATGTACCATTTAAGATTTGTGGTTCGGTAGACTATGATTCTGCTACTAGCATAAACTTTGTGCATGATCTTTCTCACAACAGCATACCTGATCTTTTTTTTAAAATTTTTTTATAGTTTATTTATTTTTGAGACAGAGAGACAGAGCATGAGTGGGGGAGGGGCAGAGAGAGAGGGAGACACAGAATCCGAAACAGCCTCAAGGCTCTGAGCTAGCTGCCAGCCCAGAGCCCGATGCGGGCTCAAACCCACAAACCGTGAGATCTGACCTGAGCCGAAATCGGAAG
This sequence comes from Crocuta crocuta, assembly GCF_008692635.1. Lineage (NCBI taxonomy): Eukaryota > Metazoa > Chordata > Mammalia > Carnivora > Hyaenidae > Crocuta > Crocuta crocuta. Next base: position 1,130,245 of record NW_027530974.1, on the reverse strand, counting down.
CTTAACCGACTGAGCCACCCAGGCACCCCCAGCATACCTGATCTTTTTGACACTGACATTAAAAATTGTGTAAATCCCAGCTTCTCTTAATATTCAAGTGTACCTCTGTTTATTCTAAACTTAACTAATCCTTCTGGGGACAAATTTTGTTTTTTGGCCAGTTTTGCTCCAGGCTAATTGGAGCACCAAAACTGAAGGCAGTAGAGGCAAAGACACCAAATGCCACTGGAAATGCCAAAGTAGGATAACAGGAAAAAGCATGATCCAGACAGGAACCACGAGGTCCTAAACATTAGGAAAAGATTTTTCCAGTAAAAAGGCAAATCTCGTCATTATTGCTTCACAATCTAAATCCTTCAGTGACACTTGATTAGCCTGAAGCAGTAATCTTTTTGAGACAAGACTAAGCTAGGGTTGATACTCACCCCCAGAAGGACATTTGGAAATAAACAGGCTGTGTAGCAGATAATGTTGGTTTTCTGCCTATATTCCTTGGGACTTAACACTTTAGTACACCTCAGCCCTTCCAACTCCATCTATTTTTGAAGAAATAGTCTATACATACCAAGCATTCCAGTATACTTCAAACAAGACTGACATAAATTGGAGTACAGATACCTCTGCTCCCTTGTCCTGATAACTACAAAGTACATTCTACACTATTTCCAAGTTATCCTACATGATTATGCTCAGTCATCCACAGCAGTAACTAGCTTAATAATACACACTTTTTTGTTGTCCTTCATTGTTTGTGTCATTTTCTCATTCCCTTGCTAGTATTTCTTGCACCTCCCAAATAAATTACTTGGATTCAAGTCCTGTATCATTATCTGCTTACAAGAGAATCTTAACCAAAACAGGGTATTGGAGGTGTCACAACAACCAGGGATCAGGAGGCCAGGAAGAATACTAAATGTCTTATGATGCATAGACAGTACTACCACCCAATGGTGAACTATCCCTCCCCAAATACCGATAACACAATATGGCTCCTTATTATGGAAAATAAGACATGTCATTATTTTAAAATTTCCTTTCCACTATAATTTCCATCTTGCCTCATTAGATTCAATTCCTTATTTTACCTTTGGGTGTCATTTTTGTTTGTTTTTAGCTGTTAGTTTTGTCATTCCAGTTTAGAATGGCAGAAAGAATAAAGAATATTTACACCTACCTTGTATAAGTCCCATATTCATTCCTGAGAATGATCCTCCAGGTACATTCTGGTGATCTATGTGAGGTCTCTGGAAGAATTTAAACATCTAGAGATACTTAAAGAAACTACTGGGTCTAGGAATGTCTCTCAACCAGAGTTATAGTTGCTCTACAATCGATTACACTCAATCTACATCACGGGTTGTTAAGTGGCAGAAAAGTTTAGCATTAAGTCCATTATGATTGTGGAGTTACAGCTAATTACTGATTCACTAAACCAAATTATGTTATTCTTCACTAAATGCCTAGCTTGATTTTACTTAATTTCATTACTGGAAGGTTAAATAACAAAATAGTGCCCATGGCTTTCTTTGGCCCTGTCAAACTTTATGATCTTTTTTTTTTTAAATTTTTTAATGTTTTTTATTTATTGCTGAGAGAGAGAGAGAGAGAGAGAGAGATAGACAGCATGAGCAGGGAGTGAGGGAGACATGGAATCTGAAGCAGGCTCCAGGCTCTGAGTCAGCTCTCAGCACAGAGCCTGATGCAGGGCTTGAACCCACGAACCACAAGATCATGACCTGAGCCGAAGTCGGAAACTCAACCAACTGAGCCACCCAGGTGCCCCAAACTTTATGATCTTTTAATAGCTTATAAATCAGAATGCCTGGGATTTTCCCATCTTGATTTATGATAAGTATGGAGTAAGAGTTAAAGAGATAGGGAGCACCTTAAGTTTTACCTAGTTCCATTTCCTGTTTCCCTGTTAATCCTCAAGATAGAGAGTGTCTCACTTCTCACCAAAGATCTGTAATGATTCATATTATGCTACTTCCTTTAGTAACTCAGTCCAACAGCTAAGCCAGCATTAACAACTAGCTATCACAATACTTATAAATATTTTCTGAGTGGATACTGGATAAACAAGATGTTCAATCAAAGTTTAAATTTAGGTCCCTTTGCCTTTCTTAGACTTCAGCAAAAAGAATATGGCTCAACATTTTTCTCGAAGCCCTTTATTAGACTGGAGGACAACACTAAAAAAAGTTTTTCCTCTTGACAAAAGATTTTTTAAAACTTTTAATAGGAGCACTTGTTTTTTCTTTTAATTTTTTTTTTATAATTTTGGTTTCCAATCTCTGTATTTTGTGCAAACAGGAATACTGATCACAGTAAGCTGAAAAGGTTTTCACAAACAGAGTGAGAAAGAAGGAAGGGGAACATTCTTGACCTGGAATGTCATAATCTAAATGGATTAATTTTTAAGCTACCCCCATAAAGTAGAACTAATAGTTAGAAGAACAGCATTGTCTGTTTCTCATCAAGATTCAATTCAGTAAGCATTTATTGAATATCCTTTCAATCTGTTCTGGGTGTGTTCAAAGAAGTAAAATGGGCAGTCGTGTTTTTGAAGACCTGGTAACTTCAGAGGTGCTCTACTTTCTCAATAGTTTCTTAGTTCATTAAGAATTCTGTTTTGATTCAGTATAATCCAAGAAAGCTTTTGCAGGAAACACTAATTTCTAGTGTTTACATGACTTAGAGCTTTGAATCAAGAGGCAGAGAAAGACAGGAAGGTGTGAAATTTTTTAACTGACCAAGAGTTTCCATTCACTTTGAATTCTCTCCATTTTGCTATTTCATGTTTTTTTCTCTCTCTTTTTTTCTAAACACTATCAAAGGCTTATGCTGGATTCCAAAGTTCATACGAACTTTGCACGTATGGAATTCCCAGTGTAACAGATTGGAATGCATGCTATTTTGAGTAAATGCTTCATAACTTTCTCCTTTTACTTATTCTCATTACCCTTTATACCCATGAATTAGCCCTTTATGCAAAATTTTCAGAGATTTTTAAAAGACAGGCAACAGCTTTTTACAAGTTGTAATAATCATTCTTAGATGATACATTAAAAGATCTGGACCCAATTTCAATGTGTGTGTGTGGGAGTGGGAGGATTGGGGGAATCCCCACACCATTATGGAACAATTCTTTGGTACTGTTGGTGGTCCTACAATTCAACTCAGTTCTGACACTAATTACCCAGAGATAGCATCAGATTCCACAGGTTAAGGGCTCAGTCCCACAAGGCTGCCCTCTACTACAAATGCCAAACATAAGCCCTGCTTTGTTACCTGTGCTTCTGACTACTGGTTATACATAGAGAGTTGCCATGATCCCATCCTTGGGTTTGATTAGTTTGCTAGAATGGCTCAAAGATTCCTCATCTTTTCTCTTTTCTCTTAACAAACCACATGTTTCTGTGAACCCAGGCAAACCTCACATCTTTGATACCAACATTTCTTTGATACCCCATTTCTTTGGTGACCAGTGGTTCTGGTCACCAATTCCAGTGTGTGGAAATAGAGGGTTTTTCCCACACCACCAAGCAAGTCAAGGATACCCACCCAGGGTTCCTACAATTCAACTCCATTTTGGACACTGTCTATCTGGAGATTGTGTCAGATCACATAAGTTAAGAGTTCAATCTTCTCTATGAACTCCAGATATCTCTCATAAGTCCAAGTTTTCACCTGTGCTTTTGACCAACCTGTTATAGTTTAGGGGTTTCAGCGATCCCCACCTTGGGTTTGGTCAGTTTGCTAGAGCAGCTCACAGGACTCACAAAAACATTTTATTTGCTAGATTACTGGTTTATTATAAAAGGATACCCCAGGAAGAGCCTGGTGGAAGAGATACATAGGGCAAGGTATGGAGATCTTTCATGCTCTCTGCAAGTGAATCCCCCTTCCCTGAATTTCCATGCATTCACCAACTTGTAAGCTCTCCAAACCTTTTTGGGTTTTTATGGAGGCTTTTGGGTTTTTATGGAGGCTTCATTACATAGGCATATTGATTAAATTATTCACCATTGGTGATTGATTCAATCTCCAGCCCTGCTCCTCTCCCTATAAATCAAGAGGTCAGGCTGAAAGTTCCAACCCTCTGTTCAGGTTGGTTTCACTGGCAACCAGCCCTCATTCTTAGGTGATTTCCAAAGTCACCTCATCAACATAAACTCTGTTGTGGTGGCAAGGGGCTTGTTATAAATAACAAGACACCCATTTCACTTTTATGGCTCAGAAGTGGATTTCAAGAACTAAGGACAAGAGCACAATATTATGAAAAAAGATACTTGCATTGCTCTTATTGCTCAAGAAATTCCAATGGTTTTAGGAGTTCTGAGCTAGGAACTGTGGAACCAAGATGAAATATATATGAGAAATATATTTTGGTCAATGACCAAATATGTCTTTATTATAAATTACAAAATTGCACACATTTAATCAGAAACACAAAATAAAGACATTATTAAAGTATCTATTTTTTCATATTTTATATCAGATTTATTACTAGCTACTGTTATTTGAAATCCTGTTGTTTAAGTACAGGATTGATTAGTTTTATGAATTTTGTCAGAATTGACCTTGAAGATTTATAAGAGAACGTTCCAGTAACATTCTTATTTCAGGATTTCAACAAACAGTAGTAATGTTTGGTCCAATTTATGCCTTGGTTGATCTGAATTCATGCTAATGTGGGGACCACTTTGACATAAAGATTATTTTGAAGTAAAAAGAAATCAAAACCCAGTAGATTTAGGAAAAACTCTTTCTGTCTCCACAACTGTGTCTAAAAAGAATTTAGATAGAGGACCAACTCCAGAAAGAGAGCTATCACTGTAGATAACTATACTATACTATGAACTAGGTATGGTGGAGAGGGAAGAACCCAGGACAGCCTGTTTGGTCCATGTCTTCTGTGTCCTATTGTTTCTGCATGGCCTGGCAATCATTTGTTTACCAAACATTTACTCTTTTACATCTCCCTTTGAATTGCATTTCTTCCCCTTGAAGTCCCAGACCTCCTTAGTTCAGAATTACATATAAACCTCACTTTGCCTAACTGTCTGGGATTTCCATATGTGGATTCCCTGTATGTATGAAATTACATTTGCTTTTCCTGGTCAATCTGTCCCACGTCAGTTTGGATCCTAGTCAGACTAGAAGGACATTGAAGGAGACAGGAAATTCTTCCTCCCCAACATTAATTATAACTGAAAGGGAAACTTGGCTTTATCAGAAAGTAGACCATACTTTTTAATAATCTCAGACTTAAGATTTTAGAATGGACCTAAAACAGTGATTTTTTTTTTCCCAGCCCCTTTTCAGCTCCTTGAGGGCAAGTCCTGTGTCTTAGTCTCTGTGTGCTTGTAAAATAGAAGTGGGGAGGGGGAGGCGGCGCACCTGGGTGGCTCAGTTGTTTAAGCATCCAACTCTTGATGTATGCTCAGGTCATAATCTCACAGTTTCTGGGATCAAGCCCCATGTGAAGCTCTGCTCAGACAGTGCAGAGCCTGCTTAATATTCTCTCTCTCCTTCTCTCTCTGCCCCTGCCTCTCAAAATAAGTTAATAAACATTTTAAAAAATGGGGGGAGTGGAAGGGCTGGAGGGGGAAAGGAAGAAAATCCTCGCTATTGAATTGTAAGCAATTTGGGTCCAGGAAGTTTCCTGAGCTTATATAACCAGTCAGGGTTGGAATCTCAGATATTCTGCATCTTCATAGAATACATTTTGCTCTCTTAAGCTGCTTCCTACTAAGACCATGTTTTTTGTTTTTTGTTTTGAATGATGGTATTTCTTCTTAGACAAACTAATTGATGTTTCTGTCTCTACTCAAGGGATGGACAGAACTTAAATCCAAGCTTCTGTCTTCTCCTTTCTTCCTCCTTGGGGAAATGTTGGAAGGAAACTTTTGACTTGTACTTCTACCTCTTTCTTCACTTCATCTCAAGGGAGGAGGTGCAATGAGTCTGATCATGATTGGTGATGATTTGCTGGGTTACTGTGCCTAAAAGCAGGAACCAGACTTCTCACTTCTTTCACTCTGTTCTTGGGCCCTGCAGGGTCTTGTCTGTTTCCAGCTACCTGATGAACATACCTGGCAGAAAAGGTGATGAACACACTTTCTCTAGGCAGCAGAGGGGTCCACCAACATTTCTTGGTTCCAGCTTTTCCACCAATCCCTGGGTGCATAAGTCAGACAGGCCTCCATTCTAGGCCAGCTGTCTCCAAATAAGGAGGAAGGTGGTAGTAAACCACTAGGTTTCATAACTGAGTCAAATTCTCTAAGAGTTTCCTAAAAGGGGGTTGTGCTGTGCATCATTGCAAATATGAGGTCCTGCTTCGGACTCTCAGTCACTTGTTACTCTAGTTTGAGGGTTCCATTGTAGCAAGTCTGGAAGCTTAGAGGGCATAACTAGGCCATTCCAACATAATAGTTATCACCATGTCAGAGGAGTTGTTTTTTATTATTGTTTTTGGTATGAAGAATTTCACCATCTACAAAACCACACAGAGTAGTTTTAACAAATCTCCATGTCCTTGTTTGCCAATCCCAACAACTATTCATTCATGGCAAATACTTTTACATCTCTTAAACCATTGAAAAAGCATGTAGCTTTTGCTTTCCTAGGCTACATAGCCAAGGGTGGATGCTAGTTAACACTTGGAATTAATAACAACACAGCAACAGGACAATACAGTGTGACTCTTCTTCCTCTTGGCTCCCATCCAACAGCAACAATGGGATCACAAGCTTTCCTTGTCACTCTCCTTTCTCTGAGAGACTTCTAGAGGCTTCTAGAGTGTTCAGAGTGTTCCTTGATTCACGCATTGTTGTTGGCAGCCTCTATATTTTTCTTCCCATGGTCAGAGATGTTCCTCTGCCACTTAGAGACTTTGAGGAATCATTGTCATCTCTGCTGCTATTGGGATCAGCATTGGCCTTTTTAAAGACAACTTTTTAAGTTCACAGAAAAATTGAGAGGAAGATATAGAGATTTCCCATATACTTCCTGGTCTCACATGCATGGCTTACCATATTACCAGCATCCCCCACCAGAGAGGTATATTTGTTATAACCAATGAGAACTTACACTGACATATCATAATCACCCCAAGCCCATAGTTTACATTAGGGGTCGCTCTAATGTAATGAATGTGTTATATATTCTATGGGGTTAGACAAGTGTTTAATGACATATATACCATTACAGTATCACATAGAGTAGTTTCACTGCCCCCAAAATCTTCTATGCTCTGCCTATTCACCCTTCTCCTTACAATCCCTGGCAACCCTGATCTTTCTACTGTCCCCATAATTTTGCCTTTTCCAGAATGTCATATAGTTGGAATAATATAATATATAGTCATTTCACATCAGCTTCTTTCACTTATTAATATCCACTACTCCATTTCTTTAATAAGATTCCTCTTTGCCTTTTCATGGCTTGATAGCTTATTTTGTTTCAGCAATGAATAATATTGTATTTTCTGTCTATAACCACAGTTTCTTTATCCATTCACCTACTGAAAGACATTTTGATTTCTTCCAGTCTTTGGCAATTATGAATAAAGTTGCCCATAAACATCCATGTGTATTTTTTGTGTGAACATAAGTTTTCAACTCATTTAGGTAGATAGCAAGGAGTGTGAATGCTGGTAAGAGTTCATATAGTTTTGTAAGAAATTGCAAAATGGTCTTCCAAAGTGGCTGTACTATTTCTTATTTCCATCAGGAATGAATGACTGTTCTTGTTGCTCCACATCTTCCTCAGCATTTGGTATTGTCAATGTTCTGAACAAATGTGTACCAGAATCTCATTGTTGTTTTAATTTTCATTTCCCTAGTGACTGATAATGTGGAACATATTTCATATATTTATTTTTGATTTGTATATCCTTTTTGGTGACCTGTATATTAGGATCTTCGGCTTATTCTTATTTTTAATCTTTATTAATTTTTTAATGTTTTATTTATTTTTGATAGAGAGATAGAGACAGTATGAGCAGGGGAGGTTCAGAGAGAGGGAGACACAGAATCTGAAGACAGGTTCCAGGCACTGAGCTAGCTGTCAGTACAGAGCCCAATACGGGGCTTGAATCCACAAACTGTGAGATCATGGCCTGAGCTGAAGTCGAATGCTTAACTTACTGAGCCACCCAAGAGCCCCTATTTTTAATTTTAAAAAAATGTTTGTTTATTTTTGAGAGAGAGAGACAAAGCATGAGCAGGGGAGGGTCAGAGAGAGGGAGAAACAGAATCTGAAGCAGGGTCCCAGCTCTGAGCTGATAGCACAGAGCCTAACATGGGGCTCAAACCCATCAACCATGAGATCATAACCTGAGCCAAAGTCTGATGCTTAACTGACTAAGCTACCCAGGTGCCCCAATATTTGGCTTATTCTTTAAGTGGGTTGTATTTTCTTATTGTTGAAGTCTAAAGAGTTCTTTGTATATTTTGGAAAACAGTCCTTAATCAAATGTGTCTTTTGTAAATATTTTCTCCTAGTCTGCAGCTTGTCTTTTCATTCTCTTGACATTATCTTTCAGAGAACAGAAGTTTTTAATATTAATGAAGTCCAGCTTATCAATTATTTCTTTCATGGATTGTGCCTTTAGTGTTGTATCTAAAAAGTGATCACCATGCACAGAGCTAGATAGTAGATATGTAGGTTTTCTTCTACATCATCATCTAGGAGTTTTATAGTTTTGCATTTTATATTTAGGGGTCAATGCTCATTTTGAGTTAATTTTGGGGAAGGATATAAGGACTGTATTTAGATTCTTTCTCTCTTTCTCTCTCTCTCTGTGAATGTGCAGCTATTCAGCACCATTTGTTGAAATGACAAGTAGTCTTTGCTTCAATGAATTGTCTTCCCTCCTTTGTGTAAGATCAGTTGACTGTTATTAATGTGGTCAGTTTCTGGATTTTCCATTCTGTTCCACTGATCTTTTGTTTCTTCTTTTGCCAATACCACACTGTCTTGATTACTGTAGCTTTGCAATAAGTCTTGAAGTCAGATAGCAGTAGCCTTCTAACTTTATTTTTCTACTTTAATATTGTGTTGGCTGTTCTGGGTATTTTGTCTCTCTATATGAACTTTAATTGTTTTTAATGTTTATTTATTTCTGAAAGAGAAAGTGTGCACAAGTGTATGGGGGGGTGGCAAAGAGAGAGGGACAGAGAATCCCAAGCAGGCTCCACATGGAGATTGACATGGGACTTGAACCCACAAATCCATGAAATTATGATCTGAGCCAAAATCATGAGCTGGTTGCTTAACCAACTGAGCCACCCAGGCACCCTATCCATATGAACTTTAGAACTGATTTGTCAATATCAGCAAAATAACTTGCTGGAATTTTTATTGTGATTGTATTGAATCTATGGACCAAGTGAGGAGAATAGACATTTTGCCAATATTGAGTCTTCCTATCCATGATTATGGAATACCTCTCATTTATTTAGTTCTTTGACTTCTATCATCAGAGGTTTATAGTTTTCCTTATATATTTTTAATATACATTTTTATAGAGTTATACTTAAGTATTTCATTTTAGGTGATGCTAATGTAAATGGTATTGTGTTTTTAACTCCAAATTAAACTAGTTCATTGCTAGCATGTAGGAAAACATATTTCTATTCCCTAATATTTTGGATATTAATTTTGTATTCTGCAGCCTTGCTATAATTGCTTATTAGTTCCCAGAGTTTTCTGTGTTTACATTTATTTATTTGTTTGTTTGTTTGTTTATTTATTTATTTATTTATTTATTTATATTTTCTACATAGATAATCATGACATCTACGAATGAGGACAGTTTTACATCTTCTTTCCCAATTGGCTTACATTCTGTTTATTTTCCTTATCCTATTGCATTAGCTTAGCTTATTGCAAATGCTTTTTCTGTATCTATTGATATAATCATGTGATTTTTCTTTTTCAGCCTGCTGAGGTGATGGGTTACATTAATTTGATTTTCAAGTGCTGAGCAAGGCTTGCATACCTAAGATAAATCACACTTCATTGTGGTATATCATTCTTTTTATACATTGTTAGATTCAGTTTGTTAATATTTTGTTGAGGGATTTTACATCCATGTCCATGAAAACTGTTGCTTTGTAGCTTTTCTTCCCTTGTAATATCTTTGTAAAGTTTTGTTTAGAATAATGGTGGCCTGATAGAATGAGTTAGAAAGTATTCCCTCTGCTTCTATCCTCCGAAAGAGACTGTAGAGAATTGGTATAATTTCTTCCTTAAATGTTTGGTAGAATTCACTAGTGAACTCCCCTGGGTCTGCTTTGGAAGTTTATCAGTTACTGATTTGATTTCTTTAAGAAATATAAGCCTATTTAAAATGTCTCTCTTGTTGTGTGAGTTTTGGCAGATTTTGGCTTTCAAGGAATTGGTTCATTTCACCTGGTTACCAAAGTTTTTGAAATAGAGTTGTAGATAGTACTCCTTTATTATGCTTTTAGTATCCATGACCCATTTGTTCTTTAGAAATGTGTTGCTTAATCTTCATATGTTTTGGGATTTTCCATTTATTTTTCTGTTGTTGATTTCTTGTTTAACTCTATTGTGTTCTGAAAGCAAACATTGCATGATTTCTACTGCTTCACCTTTGTTAAGATGTGTTTTATGACACAGAATATACTCTATGTTGGTGAATGTTTCACGCAAACTGGAAAAGAATGTACATTTTTCTGTCTTTGGATGAAATAGTCTATAAATGTCAATTATACCCAGTTAATTGATGGTTTTGTTGAGCTCAACTATGTCCTTATTGATTTTCTGCATTTTGGATCTGTCCATTTCTGATAAAGGTCACCAGTCTACTTCTTGTCATTATTGCTGCTGTAATTGATATTGCTACTGCTAATCTCACTGTGGTCACTGCTGTTCTTGTGAGTGCATTATTCTAGCTTCAATATGAGGTTCCTTTTTTAAACTTGCTATTTTCATTTATTTATTTTTTTTTAATTTATGAGATTCCTTTTTATTTGGATATCTTGGATGGGTGTTGTCCCTTAAATTCTTACTGTCAGTTTTTTCTTTGAACTTGGGAGAGGGTTGATGAGGAGACAAGGTGAGGAGTTATTTGAATAGCTTCACCAGCTTTCACACTTAGAAGTGTTTCTCTCTTCTTTCAATGAAGAGCTAGTGCCAGGATAAGTAAGAGATATCTCTGCTTTTTCCCATATCACACCTTATTCACCTGTGACTTCTCTCAGAAGTAGGGGCAGTGACTACCTTTGTGACTCTTATTTCAAGTATCTTACTTTTGATGTCCTAAATAAAACATGACCTACAATTCTAAAGCAAATAAGTGTCTTATTCTTGAGGCAGACAAAAGATCCTTTTGTATGTAGCCCTTGCAAGTTAGCATCCTTATCCAAATTACGGGAATGTATGAAGTCCTCCAGAAAAACCCCCAATATCTCCTTTGACTTGGAAGAAGCAGGTCCAAAATGGTGACTGTATGTGTATCTTACATTTCCTCCAGAAAAGATATAACATTTTTTTTCCATTTTGGGGACCTGACTCTTAGCACTACCTTCCTCCCACCTTCATCTTCCCCCTACCTCAACCCAACTCCCACTTTTGTCCTCTTCCCATTTCTGCTCTCTCCACTCATCATCTTGAGATTCTTTTCCCTCTAGTTGCTGATACGAGCTAAAGTTACTTCTAACAACATGGGTGATGTGAAAAAAGATAAAGGACAGAACTTTTGTTATCTTTCTAAAGGTTCTGTTTATATTGCCTTGGAGAAGAGAAGTTGGCTTGAAGAGTGATGAGATAGGTAAATTCAAGAGTTTTCACAAAGCCGCCTCAGGTGTGGCTTTGCTTACCATTAGTTAGGCACACAGTGAGTATTCAACAAATATCTTGACTGACTGATAGTTTCCATCAGTTCCAGTTTTGATATAGTGGCGATAGTTTACTTCCTGGACCTTCTAGGGATGATCTTATCCGAGCTCTACCCATGTTCATATAGGTGTGAGAGCCAGGCCCTAGCAGAACATAAAGACCCTATGCTTTTAATTCTCTTATGCATGAGTAGGAGATCTAACCTTTTCATTTGGACTCCATTTGTTTATGTAAGGATTTCTATAATCCTAAGCCTTCATGCCACCCCAAAACACATTGGTTCCTTAATCACTAGTGGGAAATCTGTCTGTCTTTTTGTTCTACTTGCATGTAATCAGCTACTTATAAGTGTGAGAAAAATAACAGATATATGTGCCCTACAGGCTCAATTACATGGTTGGCATGCTCCCTTTACCAAAGCTCTCAATCATAAAACTGCGTTACTATGGTAGATCTTTGTCTACACTAGCATTGAAGGCTTTAATGGGGCTAGTAGGGCCCAAGATAATTTGGACTTTTCTCCTTTCATAATCCCTTGACATTTGCATTTACTCTTCCTATTATCATATATATGTATGACTACATAAAGAAGAACAGATTATGGTGAAACCCTATAGTGTGAAGAAAAGAAATCAAGATACAGAAATTGATTGTGTCTTGGTTTTCTATTTTTTAGGCAATATCCACTTAGAAAATATCAGGAAAAATAAACTCTCACTGAGAATAATAACATAAATTATAAAACTTTGGTCTGAATCTAATAAGAGAAGTATCTGAATTACGTGACAAACCCATAAAACTTTAAAGTTCTAAGTTAAAGGGTGGGAAACAATTTTATAAAGATATATTTTATATTAATCCATAAATTTAATGATATTCCCCCCAGAAGTCTCAGTGGAAAGAATCTGACAAATAATTCTGGTACCTTTCAGGAAGAGAAAATGTGTGGGAACAAAAAAGAAATTTTGAAAACAAACACTCATAAAGAGAAAAATATTATGAGAAATACAAAGCTATTATATTAAAAGTTTGGCACTGTAAAAGGAATAGATAATTAAATCAACAACATAAATGAGATTATAGTATAAGATTCATGTATAAATGGTAATTTAAGGTGTAATAAAGGAAAAATAGACTAATCAATAGATGGTTTTGAGATAATTGACTCTCTGAGACGGAATGTATTTTATTATATTTTACATAACAATATAAACAGAAAAAATAGACGAACAGTTCTATAATGTTACTGTAAAGAATACTTTTATAAGTAACTTACTAAAAATAGAGGGACATGAAAAGAAATGGACCCTAGAGATAGACCCTAGGGTCAATAATTTCCATCTCCTGAATGTCATGAAGATAACATATTTGTAATATATAAAATAACAGAAGTTGGGGCTCCTGGTGGCTCATTTGGTTAAATGACCAAGTCTTGCTTTTGGCTCAGGTCATGATCTCATGGTTTCATGACTTCAGGCCCCCATGTTGGGCTCTGTGCTGGTAGCATGGAGCCTGCTTGGGATTCTCTCTCTCTCTCTCTCTCTCTCTCTCCCCCCATCACTCTAGCCCACTCCCACTGTCTCTGTCTCTCTCAAAATAAATAAGTAAACTTTAAAAAACTAAAATAAAATAACAGATTGTTACTATCTGTCATACATAAAAGTCTTTCATAAATTTGTAAGAAGATAAACCCAATAGGAAATGGTTGGAGAAAATGTATGACAAAGTGATTTAGAGAAAAATGAATAAAAATGGTAAAACAATCATTTGAAGAGACATTTAACTTCACTAATACTCAAAAACATGCAAATTAAGACAAGGTACTGCTTATACTATTAAATTTGAAGAATCTGGGGTTAAATATTCAGTTTGGGGAAGGAACTGGAGAATCAGATACTTTTATGCACTGTGAGTATAAATGTAAACAATGATTACTTTTATTAAAGGCAGTTTGGCAGTATGTATTGACACCTACTCTCTGGTCCAGTATGTGACATATGGTAGGCATGCAATAAGTATTTGTTGACTTAATGCAGGATGACTTCTGTGACTGGAAAGAGCATGGACTTTGCTGTCAAACAAAACTGGATTTTATTCCTGGCTCTGACTTTATTTACTAAGTAAACTTCAAGCAATTTATTTAACTTCCTTATGCTCCAACTTCCTTTTCTAGAAAATGGAGATACTTCTTACTTTTTAGAGTTATGAGAAATGATGAAACAATACATGCAGTGTTTCATCCATGGCTGCCAAGCTGTAAATGTTGTATAAATGAAAGACTTTATTCTTTCCCACATGACTTTTCTGGCCACCCAAGAGAATTCTGTTTTTTCAGATAACTTTATCCAGGCCCTTTTACATTCTTCTTCCTCACCATCCAATCACCTCTCTATTTAAATTCAGCTTTTCCGGGGGCACCTAGGTGCCTCAGTCGGTTAAGTGCATCTGACTCTTGATTTTGGCTCAGGTCATGATCTCATGTTTCATGAGATTGTGCCCCTGGAAAAGCTGAATTTAATTTATTCATGCTCTGGTGCCCCCTTGAATCTAGACTGGCCTTATAACTCTTAAAACTTGCTTTTCATCAATAGAATGAGACAGAACTCACCCTGCATGGCTCCTGCATGAGCCTAGATCATACAAAACCTTGCAGCTTCTGCCTGGGATTCTTGAAATGTTAACTTTTGTGAAAGATAGCTGCCATGCAATAAGTCTGACTACTCTGAGATTATCATACTGCAAGGAAGCTCAGGGTAGCCACATAGAGAGGCTATGTGGAGAGACAGAACTGCCCACCCAGGCTCTAGCATGTTAGTGATTGAAGAAGCCATCTTAGACTTCTAGACCAGTTAGGCCTTCAGATGAATCCAGTCACAGATGCCATTTGCCTGCAATGAGAAAAGTGATCTAAAGTAAAAACTTTCCGTCTGAGTCATTCAAAAGTGAATAAGAACTTTTTTGTTTAAGACACCAAATTTTGGGGCCTCCAGAGAGAAAGGGTTGTAGGTAGACCCTGGAGTCAATAATTTCTATCACCTGATATTTATGACTTCATGGAATTCCCTCCCATTGAGTGACGGTGGGATCTGTGACTTGCTTCTAATCAAACAAATATGGTTAAGGTGATGAGATGTTTAGGTTATGTTTAAATAAGACTCCATTTTAGCTTACTGAAGTGAGAGGTTCTTCTTGCTGGCTTAATGAAGTAAGCAGTCATATTGAGGAAGCCCACAAAGCAAGGAACTGCAGGATATCTCTAGGGCTTGAGGTTAGCCTCTTCTGACAGCCAGAAAAAAGCCAGGGTTGTCAGTCACACATCACAAGTAAATGAATTCTGCCACCCATCTAATACACTTGGAAGCACTTTCTTCCCCTGTCAAATCCCCAGATGAGAACAGGGTCCAGTTGACACCTTGTCTGTAGTCAGTCATGTGAGACCCTGAGCATAGAACCCAGGCAAGCTGGTCCCAGACTCTTAATCACAGAAGCTGTGAGACAGTAAATGTGTATTGTTTTCAGCTGCTAAGTTTGTGGTACTTTGCTACACAGCAATAGAAAACTAGCATGTGGAGTGAGTGTATTTTGCCTGAGGAAGGGATGTGAATTGAGTGGCCCAAGGATGACCTGAAGTGGACAGCTTCCAAAGGGGGCCTTCATCAATTCCTTTTTGCATATTTATGCTGCTTCTCACATAAAGAGGTGAAATCTAACTCCCTTCCCTTGACTCTGAGCTGGGCTTACTCAGTTTTTTGCTTTGACCTATAGAATATGATAGAAGTGATATTCTGAGACTTCAAGGCCATCAAAATGAGTCTTGAGATTTCTTCCTAGGTCCTTTAGAACACTTACTCTTGCTGGACCTGACCCACTGTGTAAGTTGTCTACCATGCTGGAAGAACCATGTATAGAGATCATATAGAGAGGCCAGATATAGAGTTCTGTCCATCTGAACTTTCTGCCGATGTCAGCCTTCGAGCCTTCCCTGATAAGGCACCTTACTGTGAGTGAAGACTTTCAGACCCTTTAGACCATACTAGCCATCATCTCAACACCAGTGAGTGACCTCAGATGATATCATGAAGATCAGAAGGACTGCCCAGAAAGACCCTGCTCAAATTACTCACCCACAAAACCAATTGCAGTTTGTTGCATGCAGTAATCAGGCAGGATTTGGTTGGGTCCCTTCCCAGAAAGACAGAATACCATCAATACTAACTTGAAGATATATCCCATGGGAGGTGGGGGGAGGGGGAACTCAACAGTGGAACAATTATACCCATCACATCACCTTGGGTGGAGTTGCATTACTGGTCTGTGTCAATCCTTCACTGACAAGAAGAATGGAATTATGATGATTCAGATTAATCAACATGCTTGGTTCTCCTTTCCCTGAACACTTGCTGAATACTTTTTGTGTTTGAAGTCAAACCATAGTCTCTGCCATAATGATTAAGTGCTGCTATACTCATCGTGCCAAGACCACAGCTGATACTGATTTTGCCTCAACTATCTCCACTGCTTGCTGGCAGCTGAAGGTTCTGCCCCTGATAATACTTACTGCTCTTTAAGCTGATATTTTGAGGGCTTACACTTTGCTTTGAGAACTTGGGACAAATTACCACTGATCTTCATCTAAAGATTATTTAATGGTTTCATTTAGTATCACATCAATGGTGTGTCTTCCCACTAATGATTAGAACACAATGTGGGACAGAATCCAGATACTCTTTAGTCCTCCTTCTACCCTAGTATGAAGCATCCTTAAGGCTTGCCTTCCATAGATTGAAGGAATTTCCCTCTTGGTGGGAAGGAGGAGGGCATTTAAAAAAAATTCATTAGGATCAAAATTCTCTTTGCCATGGGACACCTGAGTGGCTCAGTCTGTTAAGCACCTTATTTTTGCTCAGGTTATGATCTCACAATTAGTGAGTTTGAGCCCTGCATTGGGCTCCATGCTGACAGCTTGGAGCCTGGAGGCTGCTTCTGATTCTGTGTCTCCCTCTCTTTCTGCTCCTCCCCTGATGGCTCCCTTCCTCCCTCCCCCTCCCCACCTCGCAAAATAAATAAATAAACATTAATTTTTTTAAAATTCTCTTTCCTGTTTCTCTAAGAAAATATAGCAAAATTTCTAATGCATAGGATTTGTGGTGCTTGCCTTTATAATCCTAGCATTCCTCTGTTACCTGTATATATTAGGCTCATAGCCAGGACCTTTACAAGTACTAGAAGGAAGATGGGAAGCCATTACTAGTTGAAATGGGCTCCATCTGAAAGAGTTAGACATTTATGACAGTATCTGGAATATGTTAAACATGTTAGTATAAAAGGGTAAAGTTTTTATTGAATTAGAATGCTTAGAATTAAAGGGCACCTGGGTAGCTCAGTTTGTTAAGCATCTGATTTTGGCTCAAGTCATGATCTTGTGGTTCGTGTGTTTAAGTCCCACGTTGGGCTCTATGCTGACAGCTCAGAGCCTGGAGCCTGCTTTGGATTCTGTGTTTCTCTCTTTTTCGCCCCTTCCCAACTCTCTCTCTCTCAAAAATAAATAAACATTAAAAAATGCTTGGAATTAGGGGTGCCTGGGTGGCTCAGTCGGTTGGGTGTCCGACTTCAGCTCAGGTCATGATCCCACAGTTCGTGGGCTTGAGCCCTGCGTCAGGCTCTGTCCTGACAGCTAGCTCAGAGCCTGGAGCCTGCTTCAGATTCTGTATTGCCCTCTCTCTCTGACTCTCCCCTGATCATGCTGTCTCTCTCTTTCACACACAAATAAAAAAATGTTTGGAATTAAAAATGGGAACTATATTTTAACCTTGAGACAATTTTGACATATTATAAGGATCAGACTAGAAGCCAGGAACTGGAAATTTTCCATGGGCAGTCAAAGGTGTTTTATTCCCTCATCTAATTGAAGGAATAATGTATTACTTCGTCTTTAGTGTTTTGTGTTATTGGAGATTCACTTTTTTTGAGCAAATCTTTAGGAAATATCATAGAATAGTGAGCACACATGTGTTCTCAAATCCAGAGAGGAGAATGCTGAAAATAGGAGCCAAGGAAGAATTAAAGCTTCACATACTTCCCCCCGGGTTTGATACCACTAATGGAAAAACAATGTTGTATGCATTGAGTGGAGATTCTATAGTTAGGCAGCACAGCAATGATCCCAAGGCTCTGATCCCTGGGATTTTGTGAATTAGGAAACTCAGATTACCAAAGTGGAAAACTTTCTCAATAAATAGCCCTTCTGGCTTGAAAACTATTCATTCAACTAAAAAAAATTGGAAATTAAAAATCAAAATAGGTAAAGGCAATGTGTTTAGGCACACATGCTCTACTAGAGATAGACATACATCCAGGATCCAGAGCTTATACTTCTAATGCTCATTTACCTGAAGACAAAGAGCTGTGTGATAGAAAATGACAAGAGTGAGGATATGATAAATACATGTCTTCAGTTATTTTGAATGCCTTTTACCTTTTCTAAAAACACAGTCCAAAAAACTTGCAATAGTGTGATTTCATCAGTAAAATGCAATAGTTCCAAAGTGAGGTGATGGATTTCAGGAAGTCCTTACAAGTTTCAGAGCTATCTTGTCACCTTCCAATTCTGTTTCTAAAACTCTGCTGCTTTTGCCATGAATTCTGAGGAAGGAGACTCACACAATTTAGTATTATTCCAAAGAGAAACATAATGAAACACAAAGATCATAAGTTGTCCTATCTCCAATAGAGTCGGATTTTATAAGATCTGACCTAAAAAGTCACTACTTCTATTCTGCTTGTTTCCTGAACTGGAAAACTGGTATAAATACTGAAGTGGCGGTAAAGTAAAAAGGAAATGGTCTCCACTTCTGCTTTGTATGTTTTCCCTACTACAGTGCTTCTCTCTCACTCATATTCACACACAAGTAACCATTTCATTAGTCTTTCAGCTTTAGTTACAAGCCCCGAGTCTGGATTTTGTGTCTAATCTCTATTGCTGTGTCAGCCAGCATGTAGAGTGGGACACAGACACTACCATTGATATTCCAAGCAGAAAAAGATTTAGTGTGAGAAATTTTGTTTACAAACTCTTTGCAAAAAAGCAAGTTTGGCATTTTTTAAAAAAAGTAAACAAACATACAACACAACAATTGGACTCTTGGGCAAAATTAAAACTATATTCATACAGAAAACTGTACATGAATGTTCATAGTAGCTTTATATGTAGCGACCCCAAAATGAAAACAGCCCACATATCCTTCAATAGGTAAATGGCAAAACAAACTACAGTACATCTATACCATGAAATAATTCTAATCATTGAGAACACCAAACAAACTATTGATATACATAACTTGGATACATCTCCAGGAGACTTAAACTGAGTGATAAAAGCCAATTCCCAATGATTACAAGCTGTATGATTCCACATATGATACTTTTTGAGATGACAAAACTTTGGAAGTGGAGGACAGATTAGTTTCCAGGGATTAGGGGTGGTGATGTAAAAGGGCAACATGAGGCATCCATGTCAGAACTATTCAGCATTTTGACTTTGGTGGTTGTCAAATAAAACAACATGTGTGATAAAAGGCTTTGTATAAACACATACACACTAACACAGACACGTGCACAAATGAGTATAACTGGGGAAGTCTGAATAAGACCAGTGAATTGTATAAATGTCAATATCCTGCTTGTAATAGTGCACTGTAATTTCTGAGGAGGTGATAAAGAGGGAAATTGGGTAAAGGGTAACACTGTGTTATTTCTTACAAATACATTCAAATTGTTTAATTATCTCAATAAAAACTTCAGTTAAAAACTTTTTTGTAAGTGGGGGGGCAGGGCACCTGAGTGGCTCAGTCAATTATGTGTCTGACTCTTGATTTTGGCTCAGATCATGATCTCGCAGTTCCTGGGTTTCAGCCTTATGCTTGGGATTCTCTCTCTCCCTCTTCCTCTGCCACCCCCCCCCAAATAAATAAATAAACTTAAAAAAAAAAACCAAACCACTTTTTTGTAAGGGATGGAGGAACAGAAGCCAGAGGGCCATAACTAGGCTGTTGATGTCAAGGGCATCCCACCATAGCTCCAAGCTAGAATTTAGGAAACTGCTGTTGCTGCCACCCCACTGGCTGTTGTTCTCATGAAGCTTGTGTGACTAGACCCAAACTTGGAGACTAGTTGTCAAAACTCTAGGTTAGTTTGGCCAGAAGTAGAAAAATGGCTTTTGTTTTACCTCCACCTACCAGACTGAGGAGGAATACATCTGATTCGTGGAACTCAATTTGCTTCCAAAACATCAGAAGCAAAATGATCTGAAAAATGTGGGTTTTAGCATTTAATTTTTTAAAATAGAATATGGAATGGGGATTGAGTCAATCATGATATCTACCATAACCAGCCACTAGCTATGTGACCTTAGGTAAGTTTATTAACCTTTCTGGTCCCCACTTTCTATCAAATAGAGATAATTATAAATGAGATATGGCATAGTGCTGGGCACACCTTATTACTCACTTAATACATGCTAGTCATTAATATTGGTTTTCTAACCTGATGTATGGTGAAAGAATATTACAAATGTTCCATAAGTTAAAAGCAAAGAACGATTAAAAAAGAAGAGATAATTTGGAGGTGAAAGCAGAGGCCTATTTTTGAATACTTCACATCTCCTCAATGTCAAGAAATAAAGATGTGAAAAAACTTGTTCAGCATAGTAAGTATTGAGTATTAAGTATATTTATTAAGCATATTATTAAGTATATCAAGTATACTTATTAAACATATTAAGTATTAAGTATAGAATGGTTGATCCTGTGAACTGAATTGTATCCTCCCAATATTCATATGGTGAAGCCCTAACTCACTATATGACGATATTTGAAGATGGGGGCCTTTGGGAGGTAATTACATCATGAGGGGAGAGATCTCATGATGAGATTATTTCCCTTGAGAGTACAGACAGTAGAGAGATGATGTCTCTTTCTTCACCATGTAAGGACAGAGCAAGAAGATGGTCCTTAATTATCCAGAGAGCTCTCACCAGGAACCAAAATCAGCCAGTGGATACCTCCTCTGAACTCAGAGATATTACCATTGGTCAAGTAGCACATTCTCCTCAGAGATTTGTTCTGAGTCAACAGGACCTGTTTTGGGGTTGAGTTGTGTTTCCCTGCCAAATTCATATGTTGAAGACAACTTCCCTGCCAATACTTTGGCCTATGACTTTATTTAGAAATAGGGTCACAGCAGAGGTAGTTAAGCTAACATGAGGTCATATTGAGTAGGCCCTAATCCAATATGAGTGGTGTCCTTTATAAGAAGAGAAAATTTAGACAGACACATGTACAGGGAGAATGCTACATGAACATGAAGATGGCCTACAAAAGCCAAAAAGAGAGGCTGAAGAGGAAACTAACCCTGACAATCCCTGATTTGGGATTTTCAGAATTGTGAGGAAGTAAATTTCTGTTGTTTAGGCCCAATCTATGGTACTTTGTTGTAGCAACCCTAGCAAACCAATATACAGCCCTACTGCCTCTCATCAGAGAAGATTTCTAGGGAATTATCCTTGATTTTTAAACCTTCCACTGTGTCTCAGAACTACAATTTCCCTCAATATTTTGTAATTATTTTATTTATAGGACATACAATGTCATCAATTTTCTATGGGTCTTCTATTGTCATACTCCTACTGTCATGCTAGGAAAGGCAAATGTCCAGTATTCAGTGATGTGATAGGAGGTCTCACAGCTGCAGGAAAAACTTGGTATGTCCTCTGTGAGTAACCATTTTTTTTTCAGCAATTTTGGGGAAAATGTTAAATAATGTATTTGGAAGCATATTTATATTAAAACAAACATAAGTTTTTAAGATAATTTAGTAAATCAAAGACATTTCTTGCTTATAGTGAGTTCCCCTAAATGAAAGTGTTCACTATTCTGTGCATCAGGGCCTCTTCATTAACCATTCAAGAGGCAGCCTTCTGCTACTGCATGTAATACCATATTCAGTCATTCTCTGTATAGAATGGATAGATAAGAGACAAAATGTGAAACCAAAGACAAGTCTATCTATAAAGCTAAGGAGTATTTCTGAGGAACCTAGGGGACAAGCAGATTTTTATTTTATTTTATTAAAAAATTTTTTTAATGTTTTATTTCTGAGAGAGAGAGAGACAGACAGACAGACAGACAGCATGAGCAGGGGAGGGTCAGAGAGAGAAGGAGACACAGAAGCTGAAGCAGGCTCCAGGCTCTGAGCTGTCAGCACAGAGCCCGACGTGGGGCTTGAATCGATGAATGGTGAGATCATGACCTGAGCCGAAGTCCAACGCTTAACCGACTGAGCCACCCAGGTGCCCCTCAGATTTTTATTTTAAACCTGAGTTTTTCTGATTTGGGGATTTGAGGTCTGTAATAATTTGCATGATAGATTGGGCACTCTCCTAGTCACTCATTTTATGATTTGAAGTGAATATCTGAGGTGATTTACTGTGGAGAGGAATAAGTGCAGATAAGCAGAGTGGGGACAGAGAAGTTTTTGTCTCTTCTGTGGATTCCAGTCAACTGCCTAGGAACACACCTGCTGCCCTCCCAGTGTATGAGTCACCTCTGCTCTTCTCTGCCCAAGGTGTGGGTGCCTCGTGGAAGCCAATTCAGTAGACATCAAGCTAGGACCTCACCTTGCATTTGAATGATTATTTTTTGAAATTGGCCATGTCTAGGTTTATAGGATCTTGCAGTCTTTTCAACATTTCTTTAAGCTTCACATGAGTGAGGCCAGACTTTCTTGTACTCTGCCAGTCCTCTGAACTAGAATACTTTGAATCCAGTTACTTGGAACCTCGTGCCTGGTTCCAAGCTTCATGGAAATATAAGAGCCAGAAAGCCAGGCTACAGGTGAGGTTGGTCTTAACTCACATCTGTGACACCATTTAGGGTCCTTGTAACGCTAGTGTCCTTCAGGACACATAAAACCAAAGTCATCAAAAGGCACTGCAACAGGTTTCCATAAATTATTTATTAAAGCAAATGGCCCCAGGCCCTGTGACGCCTAGATTTGGAATTCAAGGCTTTCTCCTGACTTAAAGATCAGTCCATACTTCCCCTCAGCATCCTCAGGTACTCTTAGCAGCCTTACGAGATTCAGAGGGGCGGAAGACAGGAGATAGGGGTTCCAAAGAGGGTAAGATGGTGAAGTCTAGGCCGCTGACGGCCCAACCCCTCCACACCAGGCCCTGCCAAGGGACTGGCCTGGCGTAAAGACCGGGTAACAGTTCCCTTCCTGAAGTTGCGTATCAACCCCGGTTGAGGCGACACAGCCTGGTTGCACGCCCGCCCCTCCAGCGCCCCACCCAACCCCTCCCAGCCCGCACGGCCATCAGAGGAGGGGGCGTGGCGTGGCGCGGCGGCCG
>NW_027530974.1:990339-1106869 GCF_008692635.1 Crocuta crocuta | reverse complement strand
TTCCCGGCAGCCTGGGCGAGGAGGTTTGCGCGCCGGCACACCCCCACGTCCCTTAGGCGCCGCTGCCTTCTCTTCACTGGCCTCCGCTCCGCCCAGCCTTCTGCCGCACGCCCGTAGCGACATGGCACACGCGGCGGTATGCTGCCCCAGCGCTCGGGGCTCCGGGGACGGTGAGATGGGCAAGCCCAGGAAGGTGGCGCTCATCACTGGCATCACGGGGCAGGTGAGTGCCGAGGAGGGGGTTCGAGCCGGGCCTGCTGCTGCCGGGGCACGTGTACGCCTCGCCCCGCGCTCGGGGCTGCCCGCGTTTCCAGGAACAGCCTTTGGGCATCCCGGAAGGTTTCCAGTGTGGCTTGTCGGAGAGGTCGGAGACAAGATGTGTCTTGTGGGGAGTGTGCTGGATGCCTTGGATGCTTCTAGGTTTCCCTTGGGGGCGTGTGTTCTGCTTGGGATGTGGTCCTCAAACCTGAGCAAGACTGCGCTCTCTCACCTGTCCGGCCCGCGACTGGAGCGCTTGTTTCTCCAAGCCCTCTAGGGTGCACTTCCAGTTTAGTTCTGTAGAGATCCTAGTGCTGGGGGAGGGAAAAGGACTGGGTTTCCGTGAGAGTGTGTGTGGAGTCAACTTGCTGTATTTCCGTGTAAGGGCCAAGGCCACTTACCTGCTGCTAATGCTTGGGAGGCAGGGGAGTTCTTGCGCTTTTCGTTCCCGCTCAACCAGATTACCAGCCGGAAGAGACAAAATAAAAGAAAGTAGTGCCTTGGAGTCAACAGACCAGGAAATGTTTTTTTTGTTGTTGTTTTTAAAGAGTACACCTCATAAATATTTTTTAAACACACAAGCTTCTGAGATTCATGTTAACACATTTGAACTGTATGTGACAGACTGGTCCAAAAATTAGGCTAGGGTTCTATCTGTAAGCAAAAGGAGTTCCTTGAGTGAGATAATCATGAGGAGCTGTCCTGCATGTTGGAACCCCCTGTGCAGGCTGAGCGTGGCTGTTTCTGTCATCTCTTAGAGATGTTGCAACAGGTAGAACCCGACCACTGTTACCTAACCAAGCTGTGCTATGTGAGATTCATTGGTGATGGAATAATTTTGCCCATGTATTTTTCTAAACAGTATTTCTGGAGATTTCCTGGTAGTGGCTAATATTACTCTGTAATGAAGATGATAATAACAGCTAATAAATGTTGTGCTTATTATATCGATCACTTGACTAATATTAACTCTTTTAGTTTTTACAAGTACTCTTTGAAGGTGATTTTTTTTTAATCTTCACTTTACAGATGTGGGAAGTGGCATGGGGTTTGATTTGCCTGAAATAAAACAACTAGAAGTGTCAAGTTGGGATTTAGACTGCCCTCAAAGCACTCTAGCATTAGAAAAGAAGTTGGAATTGGCCAGATGTAGAGTCAAAGAGTATTAGACAATTTTAACTGCTGGATAACTGATTAGTTTCTGATTCAGGCAGCTTACTGTGTTTAAAGCAGTTACAGTAAACAACTGTTTGAAAACTGGTGGAAGAGGTGGGTAAGACAAGGATTTGAGGTTGAGGAAGTGAACCATTAAATTTAGGCAAGAGGTCATATGCTTCCAGGTCATGGCCTACATAGTCCCTCCCTCCCCAATGCTGAGGACTCTTCCAATTTCTTAGACTAGATCTGAAGCTCAAATGTTTACTGAGCTTATATGAACTCCTGAAGGTAGAGGTTTTTTTTTTTAATACCATTAAGAAATTAGTTAAGCTGTTAATGTAACTCTGTTGCTATGGTTTATACCAATTTAAGTGATCAGCACTGAATCAATGCAGGTTAGAAAAAAAAAGCTTGTTGAGAGCTTTGAACACAGTAATCTGGTTGGTACTGAGTGGCAAGGGAGGTACAGAAGTGGCCCCCTACTGTAGTTTGTCCTGTAGGCTGCCACCGGGAAGTCTTTTTTACACACGTGTTCAGCATGCTATGCTCTGGGCAGAAACTTTTGGTTCACCATTTCATTTCTGACTTTAAACTCTTACTTGGGATTCACGCTACTTTTACTCTCAGCACCAGTGTTTTAAGCTTTCCTTCAACATTTAATCTCTGCATTATCCCTTTCCATGTTGAGTTGTTGTGCTGGCTTCTATAGCCCCTGGCACAGTGTTGAACTCTGTAGTTACCACATTAAGTCCTTGTGAATGGACTGCTCTGCTATACAGTGCATTTATCTTCTAGGGCAGTGACTCCCCACCTGGGTATCAAGGATCTCCAGAGGACTGTGGAGTTATACAAGACGTCTGAAAATCTATACATTATTGTCCATTTAAAAACATAATACTCAATGAGAGCTTACTGAGCCACTCACTCTGCTAAACATTTTATATCCCTACCTTAGAGGCAGGTAATTTATTCCCAATTTAAACCTGCCTAAGTGAGGTTAAGAATGTTCCCTGGGAATGCACACCCAATAAGTGTCAGAGCTGAGATTTGAACTGAGAGGTTGCTTAGACCCATTTTGTTACTACTGCTTTTGTGGTAGGCTTCACACATTAAAATATAGTTCTCTCTCTCTCTCTCTCTCTCTCTCTCTCTCTCTCGGTGTGTGTGTGTGTGTGTGTGTGTGTGTGTGCAAGTGCGTGCGTGCGTGTGTATTAGAGAGTGAGAAAGAGATTGTTTTACTCTAAGAAGAGGTCTCATATTCAAGAAGGTGAGACAGACACCATTGCCCATAGGTCATTTGTGGCAGTTGTGCTATGATGGGCTCTTAAGTGGGTCGTCCCAAATTCCCACTTGAGAATGAGTGCAGATAGCCATGGTGCCCTGTCTGTTAAGTATCTCTGGTATTTACCATCAAGCTTCATATTCTAGCTTTAGCCCTCCTGTCTGTTCTTAATACAGTAGTTGTGAATCAGTTTTTAAAGTTTTTACCTCATTAAGTCACCTTAAAACCAGGCTCTGGCTTTGCTTTGCTGCCTTAGGCCCTCTGCCAGCCATCCCCAAAGCTTACCTCTATTGTCTTAACGATGTTTGTGGTTCTTTACTACATATATGGAACTGTTCTTGCTGTTGTGTGAATACTGTCTCTTAATACCTCATTGGAGTCCTTTTGTGGCTGAATGCCCTCACAAGTTGTACTCCTTTTCACTCTCCTAAAAGCCTCTGTGCACTGTAACTAATCTTGCCAAATGCAGCCATTCCATGAACTTTCTTTGTATTTACATATATGCAACCCCTATTGGCTATATAGGTAATTTTCTTAGTTCTTTGGTTTGTAAACTGCTTCAACATAGAAACCTTTTCAGTATATTATCTCCCACATAGTGGGCTTTCAAAATGTTGACTTTTCTCATTAACATCACATCTTTGTTCTGTGTCTGCAAGGTACAAGGCTTGTTTTGATGTTGATGGGAATATAAAGATATTTAAACTTACTCATTGCCCACTGAGATATCACTGTCTTTGAGGAACTTAAGACAATGCACATGAAAAAAGTAGTGTTGTACAAGTGTGTTAGGGGCCAAATGAGTGGTTTATCCAACCTCAGGACTTTGGGAGAAGTTGTTGAATGCTTGAAATAGCAGGGAATGTATGGGGTGAACAACATGCACAAGAGTGCAGAGAGGGAAGAGTTTGGGGACAGTGAGGATCGATTAAGTAATAATAGAGGGAATTTAACTTATTAAACTATTTAGAGCCCTTTCTCATTTCCAAAAAGATTCTGAGGTGGCATCAATAAAAAACACATCATTGGACCATCAGAAAAAGAATGAAAAAAGACCCCAACACTTCAAAATCGAATTGTCTTCAGTGAAGGCAATAGAAAGGTGGAGGTAGTATACCCAAAGCTAAGGGGTAGCTGCTGTCGAGGTGGACGTGAAATTCAGCTTTGAGTTTCCTGATAGTCAAGACAAAGTGGATACATGAGTGAAACTTTTTATTAGTATTACACTCTTAGAGAAATAACCTTAAAAATGTTTATTTATTTTGAGAGAGAGATAGAGGGAACACATGCACGAACAGGGGAGGGGCAGAGAGAGAGGGAGAGAAAGAATCCCAAGTAACATCTGCATTGTCCACACAGAGCCTGATGTGGGGCTTGATCTTATGAACCATGAGATCATAACCTGAGCTGACATCAAGAGTCAGCTGCTTAACCGACTGAACCACCCAGGTGCCCCTAGAGAAAGAACTTTTAAACAACAGAATAACATGATGCACAATATGCTTGATAGTTTTTTAAAGAAGACAGTCATCTTCTTGGAACACTTTTATTACTCCCTAATGGATGACAAAAGCATACTTTTTTGATGGAGATTTAGATAATTGAATGGATTTCCCCCTTTTTAATTTTTTTAATTTTTATTTGTTTATTTGAATGTTTTATTTATTTCTGAGAGAGAGACAGCGTGAGCAGGGGAGGGTCAGAGAGAGAAGGAGACACAGAATCTGAAGCAGGCTCCAGGCTCTGAGCTAGCTGTCAGCACAGAGCCAGACACGGGGCTTTAACCCACGAACTGTGAGATCATGATCTGAGCCGAAGTCAGAAGCTTAACCAACTGAGCCACCCAGGTGCCCCAACCCTCTTTTTTAAAATCTACTTTTCTAATATCTGTTATTTCAAGCTGGTCTCTGCTAAGAGAGCAGGCAAGTTGGAGCTACAGATTACTTTGTCAGGTGTGTTGACTGTAAGGTTAATATTGGTGTTTTAAAGGTGGAAGAATTTGACATGGTGAGGTCCTTCTCACCTGTAAGTTGGTCTAGATTTTCTTTGGGAAGTGGTTTAGATCTGGCCAAACATTTAAGCAAGTACCAATTCAAGGCTCCAGATTTCTGCATCATGACAAATGGAAGAGAAAGCATTTATCCTTAGTCAAGAGGAGTTAACTTGTCTGTATTTGGAAGACAACAAACTTTTAGTCCCTTTGAGTTATCAAGGTCAGATTCTTTAAGCCATATTATTTTGTTTCAGAATTTTGTTTTTGTGGCCTTATTTTTTATTTTCACTAATTTAATTTGTTTCACTTGAGGATATTCTAGCTTCCATGAAGCAATCCTGGCCTTTGAAGAAATGGATAACCTAATTGCCTAGATTCAGGTGGCTTTTGCAGGCTTCATTTTCTTCATTGAAGGTTAATTTAGCATATTAGAAAATGATCATTGAGAATTGGCAGGAAGTACCATTCTTCCCACCTTTTAACTTTTTCTTAACCCCTTTTAATTAATGCTTCAATTGAATTATAATAAATGACTGGGACAGTACTCTTGGTCTTTCTGATCCATATTCAGTTTCCCACAAATCTCTATGTTCCAATATAGGTATCAGAATCATCACTTATGGAGATGGAGATTTAGTGAAGTGTGATAATATCTGTTAAAACTAGCCTATTTGGTTGTTAATGGCTACATGGTGTCCTGGAGCCAAGGCTTTTTCCAGTTCAAGGGAGAGGCCCATGATTGGTTAGTGATGTCTGGCTGGGAGAGGGAGTGATGGCATCCTATATCTTTACAGGATTGTGACTCCTTGAGGATAGGAAAAAAGTGTCTTAGTCATTTATCCCCTGTGAAGCACTCAAAATGTTTGATAAATTAATCTTTAGTTCCTGATGTTTATTGTCTTGTGGAAGACTTGCCTGGAAATTGCAGATGATTGTAAAAATAAGAATAAAATGTTAATGATGTATTCCTTTTTGGTTGGGTAGAAGGAAGACATTGTCAGGGTACTGGGCAGAATAGGATAGTGTATACTTGACAGACAAATTGCAGTTTAGGAGGTGAAATGATTTATTATAACTTAAGGTTTAAAGGACATGGAATATATTCATTTCAGGAAAAAAAAAGGTAACATGTCTAGTTTTGCGTGATAGATTTCCTACTGTTTTTGTATTCATATTTATCACTAAATTTGAAACATATTTCTTTGGTATACATGCTGGGATTTTAGAGCTGCAGTGAAATACCATTATTGTGGAGAGGAGGAAAGGAGACTGAGAAAATGTGATTTCCCCAGGTCACACAGCAAATTAGTGCTGGCCTTAGGATTAGCACCCTGGGCTCTTGTCTTTCCATTATCTTAGGACTCATCAACACTGTCTTCTAACAAGAAAGAGAGACTGCTTCAAGCTAGGAATGTTAGAGTAAAAACTATATGTATTAATAAAATGTAGATTATAGTGTTCTAGAAAGTTGAATAATAATAAATATATATGTGAAGAAGTAATCAAATCCGTTGCAATATGTAAGATAAAGGTAACTTTATGTAACATTTAACATCTTATAACAAAATCTTTTGTACTCTGCAAAAATTGTGAGGTCAGGGTAATTAAATAGGAATTTTTAGTATGGGATCTATAAAGGAGAATTGTAACACTAAAGAAAGGTTAACTTTAGTCAACACATTCTTTCAATTTTTTTATTTGAGTATAATTGACACACAATGTTACATTAGTTTTAGGTGTATAACATAGTGATTAAACTCCTCTGTACTTTATGCTATGTTGACCTCAAGTGTAGCTACCATCTGTCACCATACAACACTATTACAGTACCATTGACTGTATTCCCTGTGCTGTGCCTTTTATTCCTGTGGGTTACTTCCTTCCTAACTGGAAGCCTGTATGTCCCACTCTCCTTCACACATTTTGCCCATTCTCTCACCTCCTTCCCCTAGCAATCATCAATTAGTTCCCTGTATTTACAGGTCTGATTCTGCTTTGTGTTTCTTTATTCATTTGTTCTGTGTTTTAGATTCCACATATGAGTGAAATCATATGGAATTTGTCTTTCTCAGTCTGACTTCTTTCACTTAGCATTGTACTCTCTAGGTTCACCCATGTTGTTGCAAATGGTAAGTTCTTATCCTTTTCTAATGGCTGTGTAATACTCCTCTGTGTGTGTGTGTGTGTGTGTGTGTGTGTACTACATCTTCCTAATCCACTAGGATGCTAGGACAGTAGTGTCCACTATGGACACTATGTTGCTTCTATATCTTGGCTACTGTAAATAATGCTGCCATAAACATAGGGGGTGCATGTATCTTTTCAAATTAGTGTTTTTGTTTTCTTTGGGTAAGTACCCAGTAGTGGAATTATTGGATCATATGCTATTTCTATTTTGAAGAACCTCCATGCTTTTTTCCACAGTGGCTGTACCAATTTACATTTATATCAACAGTGCATAAGGCTTCTTTTTTCTCCTTGTTCTCACCAACACTTGCTATTTCTTGTCTTTTTGATTCTAGCCATTCTGACAGGTGTAAAGAGATATCTCTTTTTGATTTGCATTTCCCTGATGATTAGTGACGTTGAATATCTTTTTACATTAGACAACACATGCTTTAGGGCCTTAGACAATCACTGTTCATTCAAGGTCATAGACTGTCCCAAGCTGGTTAGTGCCTCCAAACTTATGGAGTGCTACCTTATCTACTCATGACATGGGGGTACTCATGAGTGCTGCACATCTCCATGTTTGGCCTCAGGACTCCAACGCTGGATTGAGAGTGACTTTTATTAGTTACTGACTTGATTTCTGGATGAACTGAAGGTTCATTGTCTTTGTGATCCTCAGCAGCTTTTTGAGGTGTAGAGTTCTCAACATGCCTATTGAAGCAGCCTTTCCTGAACTTTTGTTAGACAAAAATCACCACTATAGCAGAATTATTTGGCTGTGATTCTAGGTAAAGAATCAGGTTTAAGGAGTGAGCCAAAATGTTTGCCTTCTGGATACTTAGTAGATCATTATTTGGGGATAGGGTACAGAAAAAAGTTACTGACGTTGATAGAATGATTACTGTGTGCCGTGCAGTGTACTAAGCACCGTCTACAAATTATTTCTTAATCCCAGGTGGTATGAATTTTTACTGTCCACCTTGTATTAAACAAGGAAACTGAGACTTGGGAATTTCAAAATGGCCTAAGAACCCTTAATGCACTAAGTGTTTTTTTTCCTCAGGACCCTCTCTCCTGCGTTTTCAGACTAGCTCTGTTGGGGCGGTTTGTCAATAAACTGCAGAAGTTCACTGCTCTCAACGTGTTTTTAAAGATGGCTATATAATTTGATTGGTGCCATACTGTACCCCTTAGGTGATGTTAACATTAGTGTGTGTGTGTGTGTGTGTGTGTGTGTGTGTCTTAGTGGAAGGATGGAATAGGGGTAGGGAATGGAGGTCAAGCACTGTGTTCTCTGAGGCCTTTTTGTGGCTCCTTTCCCCACCATTCTTTTCAGTTCTCTAAGGGATTTTACAGTAAGAGATGAAGATACTTCTCCCTGCCCATGAATCTTCCTATTCCAGTGGAGAGCCAAGAGCCAGTGGTCAATTAATAGGATCCTTAGAAACAGGTAGGTCTCAGGCTACAGTGTGGGCGATGGGCTGTCTGGATAAAAATTGTGACTGAAGAGCTTATTTATAAGCTCTGATGAGCACATGGGTAGTCCGAGTTTTCAGTGTGGTGGAGAGAGGCAGGTGAGAGGTTGAGATGCTTACTTGTGCAGCTGCTACAAATTATTCCCAAGGATTTTTCTACCTGCGCAAGGATCTGAGAGTTACAGCTCCCAGTTCACTTTTGTGCCCTTAGATACATTTTTTTCTTTCTTTCTCCACTGATACTTTTCCTTTCTGTAGACTGGGGTTTGTCTTTGATGTCAAGGTCCAGATTAGATTTCCCTTAGGAGACTCAGAAGTCTTCCAGATTCTTGTACCCTGTTATGAACAGGCCTGCTCTAAGCCTGAAAATGTTTTGGCCTGCAAATTCATCTTAGCAAGTACTTTGATTTAACTTTTCTTCTGGAGAGTTAGTTTAGTCAGAAGAGTTGCTTCCTTGACTTGAGAGTAGCCTCCTCTCTTCTCTCTTCCAGTAGCATTGCATTCCTCTCATAAATTTCCAGGTAGTTATTTTTTTTCATGTTTAATTTATCTCTTCTTCCAGAGGCAATTACATTTTGGTGTGAATAATCCTCTGCTTAGTAATAGAAGTATTGTTAGTCGTAATTAATGCATTTGCCAAATGTTTGGGTGCCAACTATGTGCCAGGCATAGGGATAAAGCAGTGAACACAATAACAAAAATGACCATCCTTATGACATTGATATTCTAGTAATGTCATGTTCTGGTAACACAATGGCATTAATGTTCTAGATAGTGATGGTAATTACAATGATTAGCATATATTGCAAATTTCCTTTCTGCCAGGCACTGTTCAGTGTTTATATTTATTACTGAAGAAGCAGAGCACACCAATGATGCAGTTTTCTTATTATCCCCAATGAACATGGAAGTTAAATATATTATCCAAAAGTGAGTCCAGTCATTTTTTGCACAGTGATATCTGAAATGTAAATCCCATTAATTTTATTTTCTATTAAGTTTGTAATTGGTGTCAACATATAAATTCCAAGGAGAGATACATAGATTGTATATCAGATTTGGAAGACAAAGCATATTGAAGAGTTTTTTTTGTATTTGTGGAAAGGTGGATTATAGTAATAAAATAAGCCTGTGCTAATCACTACATTAGAATCCTTTTACTTTATTTTATTAGCTGTGTCATGTGGGTCATATCTTAGTTCTTTGGAGGGCCTATATTGATGACTAATCTTGTAAACTCTATGCAGGCTGGGGCACTGTCTTGGAGCAAGTGAAGAGAATGAGTTAGATTTTTAGCCCAGCTTGGGTTTAAATTACTGATTAGCTGCTTATGAGATGCATGGCTTGGGGCAAGTTTTAACCTTTGCTGTTGGGTTGGAAGAGTAATTCTACTAAGTATAAAATAATTCTGGCACATAATAGGGACTTTTGCCCCATTATTAGGTTGTACTTTCTCTTCACAGTCTTAAAAAGATAATAAAAGATTTCTTGAATTCAAGGAAAGAAAGTTGAATGAGGAGGGTATTAATATTTAGCCTTGCTTTGCACGAGTCTGTTATAAAGGACAGAAAGTTCCACAGCATTTGGAATCAACCAGAATACTATAAAGTACTGGGAGGCGAAGAAATTTAACATCACTAAGTCTTACAGACTGATTGCGTAAGCAGATCTGGGAGCCGGTCTTATCTTCCTGTAAGAGGATTGCAGTCAGTGGACTGCATTCTGAATCTTCTTTACTGTGATTGTGGTCCTGGAATGAAAGGTTGGCATAACTGGAATGAGAAAGATGACTTGAGTGCTGTCCTACCGTGATCAAAGACTGTTATGTGTTGGAAAGGGTTTTTATGTCTTTACATTACTTGTAACTAACTGATTACCTGAGGAAAGAGCATGGAACTGAAAATCAGAAGATGGGTTTTACCATCAACTTTATTTTATAACCTTAATTTTTTCAGAGCCTGTTTCTTGATCTTTATTGCAAAGGGATTACTTTGATCATCTCTCAAGTCAGAGTGTAAAGTGCTATGACTTTAGGATTGAACCCTAAAGGTGGTTCAGTCAGTTAAGTGTCCAGGTCTTGATTTAAATTCAGGTCATGATCTCATTGTTTGTGAGTTCAAGCCCCGCATCGTGGGGGTGGGGGTGGGGGAGGAACTCCGCATCATCCAGGTGGAGCCTGCTTGGGATTCTCTCTCTCCCTCTCTCTCACATCTCTCCCCCCCCCCCCCCGCAAAATAAATAAAAAGGAATTTGTAAGGTTAAAGTGAAGAATCTGAGCTGTCTGTCCTTTTAGGTTATACCTCATGAAGTGATTTTTTGATTAGAAAGGATTTTTAAATTCCTGTTATTTATTATATGTATTTTGAGTTTAGCATTTAATAGTTGAGGTTTTATTCATTCAGTAAATATTTGCTGAGCTTTATCCTCTGTTAAGGTAGGTATTGGCAAGATGAACATAATTTTGTCTTCAAGAAGCTGATAGTCTGGTGAGTAACAAGCAATTTTTCAGCATGTTAAGTAGTATGTTAGTAATAAATAAGTCACAGAATCATATGAAGATCTTTTCTTAAATAAAAATGCTCTAAAGTATCATTGGGGCACCTGGGTAGCTCAGTTGGTTAAGTGTCAGACTCTGGGTTTTGGCTCAAGTCATGATCTTGCAGTTCCTGGGTTTGAGCCCTGTATCAGGCTCTGTGCTGACAGTGTGGAGCCTGCTTGGGATTCTTTCTTTTTCTTTCTCTCTCTGCCCCTCCCTACTCACGCTGTCTCTTTGTCTCTCCCTCTTTCTCTCTCTTTCAAAATAAAAAAATAAATAAACTTAAAAAATTCTCTAAGTATCAGTAGATTTATTGAGCATCTCCTTCTTGGAAGTTTCTGGTTACAAGTGCTGTTGTATTAACAGGGTTAATTGTGAAGCCTTCTTGTAGACAGCTGAGCTGCCTAAGGACCACCCATATACTATATTATTCTTCTTTTTGACATAGAACTCTTTTGAATAGTCTTTAAAAAAATTTTTTTTAATGTTTTATATATTTCGGAGAGAGAGAGAGAGAGAGCGTGAGCAGGGGAGGGTCAGAGAGAGAGAGGGAGACACAGAATCTGAAACAGGCTCCAGGCTCTGAGCTAGCTGTCAGCACAGAGCCCAACACGGGGCTCGAACCCATGAACTGTGAGATTATGACCTGAGCTGAAGTTGGATGCTCAACCGACTGAACCACCCAGGCGCCCCTGAATAGTCTTATATTCGGTGAACAGTGGTTAAAGATGTTACTGTTTTCACACTCTTTTTTCTATCTTAGAAGCTGTATTTCCAGCTTTTAGCAAAGGTAGAGGTGCTTGGATTTGATGAAATAAAGCAGTGAAGAGGCAGAGACACTGTTATGTGACAGAAAGAGCTCAGCGTTGGGTGAGCTTGAAACCTGGGCTCAAATCCTGTTTTGAAAAAAAGTACATATACAGATGTCTGCCACTTATTGGCTGAGTGTCCGTAAGTGAGTTACTTAATAACCTTGAACCTTAGTTTCCTCTTTAAAATGCAGTTAATTATACCCACATTACAAATTGATGTGTGGATTACATATGATTATAATAATACCTCACACAGTGTCCACACAGTTTCTGAAATGATAGTGCTTATTATTTATTATGTATAATAAATAATTCATTATGTATAATAAGTTATTTTGTGTAATAAGTTCACAAGATTGGGAGGTATGAGAGAAGGATAGACAAGTGTTTTGAGGATACAGTTTAGTAGGGGCGCTTGGGTGGCTCAGTCAGTTAGGTGTCCAACTTTAGCTAAGGTCATGATTTTGCGGTTCGTGAGTTGGAGTCCCGCATCAGGTTCTGTGCTGACAGCTCAGAGCCTGGAGCCTGTTTCAGATTCTGTGTTTCCCTCTCTCTCTGTCCCTCCACTGCTTATGCTCTGTCTCTCTCTGTCTCAAAAATAAATAAAAGCAAAAAAAAAAAAAATAGAGAATACAGTTTGGTGTAGATAATACAGAATGAATTCGAACAATAGATGTAGGAAGACCTGCTAGGAGAGTCTTGTAATTATGAAGCTACAGATGCAAGCAATGTTGGTTGTGGAGAAGAAAAGGGAATCAAAGGGACAATAGGATTTTGTGATCAGTTAGATATAGAGAATGTAACAAGGGCAGGAGTTGGAGACCTCAAAGCTGTTTTAATTTTGGAAACTGGCTGGATGGTATTGCCATGGGCAGAAATGCAGTCATGGGGAAAGAAAGCCAACTTCTGGGGAAGATATTGAATTCAGTTTTGTTCCTCTTGAATTTGAGGTGACAGCATGACATTCAAGACAAATAACCTATAATCTATTTAAAATACAAGGCTGGGATACAAGTGAGAGGTCATGGCCACATAGTCTTTTAGAACAACGTGGGCAGCAGCTGTGGAGTGGAAAAGCTGTAGGTGTGTCCATACTGTTCTATGGTACTCTTCGCCAGTGCTCTTGCTCATCCCCCAGAGTTTTATGTGGCTCTCACTTATCTGGCATCAAAACTAACATTTTTCCTTTTAGTTTCATGATTGAAGTTAATTAACTGGGTTATTCTAGTATACTTTAGCTCTCTTTCCCTCTTTATTTATCTTAATTATATTTTCTTAATATCATGTTCTTGTACAAGATCCCTCCAACTTTCAGCTTACTGTCTCTTCCTACCGTAAAGAATTTTGGGAATCTCATACTTCCAGATTAACTGGAAGCAAGGTGCTCAGTTCCATTAAGCATATCCATGAGAACTCAGTACATGGGGAATGACTGAATGAAGCATACTTAGGAGATAATTGTGTGGGATAGAAAGCCAATTATTGGTAATGTTCTTGGCAGTGTTCACCAGTGTGCCAAACTTAGTCTTTGGCAAGCCAGTAAGTGGTTTTCCTGCCAAATCTTGTGACTTACTATAAGTAGTAACATAATTGTGTATATAAATCCATTCATTGAAATGAATCTACTTTTAGGATGTTGTTTTGGTGCTCAGTTACATAGAACTGTGTTACACAGAATTCAGGTTAGATGACTTTATATGAAGTGTCTTTTAAAAAATTTATAATGTTCATTTATTTTTGCGAGAGAGAGCAGGGAAGCAGCAGAGAGGGAGGGAGAAACAGAATCTGAAGCAGGCTCCAGGTTCTGAGCTGTCAGCATAGAGCCCAACATGGGGCTTGAACTCATGAACTGTGAGATCATGACCTAAGCCAAAGTCGGAGGCTCAACTGCCTGAGCCACTCAGGTGCCCCATATGAAGTGTCTTTGTTGGAGTGTTTGCCTTATCTTTTTCAGATGGTCATACTGTGTGTGCCTTTTAAGAATTTCAGTACATGTGAATTTTAGGATATCCTTTTTCTGACTTTCATATGACTTATTTTTAACTTCAAGATTAAAAAAAGTAAAGGTTTATTACTTATTTATAGAAAGTGTTTATACTTTATAATTACACTTGGAAATTGTGCCTCTGGAGATTGGTTATATTGTATGTGCTTGAATATTGGATTTGATTATAATGCTGAAATTAATTGCTCAGTCCCATATAATAGAGGCATGTTCGTTAATGAAGAGTGAAAAAGCCTTGAAATGTACCTTTAGCAATCTTTAACAAAAATAAACTAGAGACCCAGTCAACATGATGGAGAAGTAGGGGGACCTGATGTTCTCTCATCCTTCAGACACAGCAGTGTTGAGACCAGAGGACTTGGAATTCAAAAGTCGGATTACAGAGTGTCAGAGTCCTCTCCAGGGTCCCATGGGGACAAATTGGCAGGCCATAGGTGCATGATTGCGAACTGGGAGAGATGAAATGGGGCGGCATAGGCACGGAGGAGAGGGATCCCCTTCTGTGGAGAGACAAAAGGAAGAGAAAGAGAGGCTGTGGAAATGTAGTATTGTATTTGGAC
Organism: Crocuta crocuta; assembly: GCF_008692635.1. NCBI lineage: Eukaryota > Metazoa > Chordata > Mammalia > Carnivora > Hyaenidae > Crocuta > Crocuta crocuta. The sequence continues at coordinate 1,092,618 of NW_027530974.1, read as the reverse complement.
AAGAGAAAAACCACGGACCGAGATTGGAAAAAATGGAGAAAAATCCAATTTCTAACTGCGGGGCTTTCTGCAGACTGGGCCCGCTGGCCTGTTTGTGCACCTGGAGAGGAGGAGAGCCAGCCCTGGGCGCCGGTAACTAGCTCAGAGGTGCGGTCCGGAGTGGGAGAAAGCAAGCCTCTCCCTGGAGTGCTGTTGGAAGAAGGTGTATAGCCGTTCCAAGGATAAACACTGCCTGCACCCGCCAGCCAGAGGCCATTTATCAGCGGGGTGGACTAGCACTTCCCCGGAAGCGCAGATGGGAATCCTTTAAAACGTGGGATATGAATCCCAGCTGAGCACCTAGGAGGTGCGGGACACTGGAGCGGGACAAACTAACTTGCTAGCGCCTGTGCTGCACTGTGAGGACGTCCTGAACAGTGGTTTGGGACACATACTGGGGCGGAGAGACTGCGATATAGCCATTTTTCTCCCCATCACCGATAAGGTAGGGCTTCAGGGAACTCAAGGCGCCACCATCTACACCAAACCACGCCCTTCCGCATTTTGTAACTGTGTATATACCAGAGGAAGATTGACACTGAGAGAACCAGACAGTGCAGGCACGGGTTCCAAGGCACTCAGCGGTTTTGCATTTTCTGATTTAATTCTTGGTCAATTCTTAGTGTCTTGTGTGTGTGTGTATTTTTACCTCTTCCTCTTTTTTTTTTTAAATGTTTTATTTATTTATTTATTTCTAGGAGAGAGAGACAGCATGAACAGGGGAGGGTCAGAGAGAGAGGAAGTGACAGACTCTGAAACAGGCTCCAGGCTCTGAGCTGGCAGTCAGCACATAGTCTGACACGGGGCTCGAACCCACGAACCGCGAGATCATGACCTGAGCCATGAGCGAAAGTCGGACGCTTAACCGACTAAGCCACCCGGGCGCCCCTTTACCTCTTCCTCTTATTTCATCCCTTCTCTAGTCTGGTTACACTAGTTGTTAGTTTGTTTAAGCAGACATGTTTAATTTATTCTTTTTGCAGCTCTTCTGTAGCTCCGTCTTCTTTATTTTCTTCTGTCTCTCTGAATTGAGCTGTATAGTTTCTCTGCCTGGTCAGTTTTGTTTTCTTTTTCACTGGCCCTGTCATTGCTCTCTTTGTATGGGGTAAGGCTTCTTCCACCACCACCTCTCCTACCTCTTTTTTTTTTTTTTTTTTTTAATTTTTTTCTAGGTTTACTTCAGTGAACAAATCAGAGCACACCTGATGGAAGCTCCAAACCACCATTACGAGTAGGGAGATAAAGCAACCAGAGTCACAATAACAGAGAGCATACATACTCCAAAACACCTCCAGAAGGGCCAGGCCCTGGACAGCATATGACCCTTTTTTAATATAGTAGTGCTCTCAGGTGGAGGACAAGCTATTAAAACACAAAAGGGACAGAACAATACTCAAAATGATGAAATGGAAGAATTCTCCTCCAAAGAAATTCCAGGAAGAAATGACAGGTAAAGAATTGCTCAAAACATATATAAAAAATATATCTGATCAAGAATTTAGAATAATAGTCATAACATTAATTGCTGGACTTGGAGAAAGCATAGAAGACAACAGAGAATCTTGCTGCAGAGATGAAGAAACTAAAACTTAGTCATGACATTTCTAATTAGAAAATTAAGAAATTAAGTCACGATTTCTAATTAAGAAATGCTGTAAATAAGGTGCAACATAAACTAGATGCAGGGACAGCAAGGATGGAAGAGGCAGATTGAAACAGAAGATAAAATTATGGAAAATGATGAGGGCAAGTAAAAGAGATAAAAAATACTAGACCATGAGGAGAGAATTAGAGAACTAAGTGATTCAATGAAACATAATAATCCATATTATAGGAGTTCCAGAAGGAGAAGAGAGAGAAAGGGGCAGAAAGTTTACTAGAACAAATTATAGCTGAGAACTTCCCTAATCTGGGAAAGGAAGCAGACATCCAAATCCAGGAAGCACAGAGAACTCCCTTCAGATGTAACAGGAATAGATTTTTTTCCACAGCATATCATAGTTAAACTTGCAGAATACAAAGATGAGGAGAGAATTCTGAAAGCAGCTAGGGACAAATGGGCCTTAACTTACAAGGGTAAACATATAAGGGTAGTAGTAGACTTGTCCACTGAAACTTGGCAGGCCAGAAGGGAGTGACAGAGTATATTCAACGGTTTGAATAGGAAAAATATGTAGTCAAGAATCCTTTATCCAGCAAGGCTATCATTCAGAATAGGAGACATAAAGACTTTCCCACATAAAAACTGAGTTTATGACCATTAAACCAGCCCTGCAAGAGAACCTAAGAGGGACATTGTGACTGGAATGTTGCAAAGATAACAAAGGACCAGAGACATCACCACAATCAGGAAACCTACAGATAACACAATGACACTAAATCCATATCTTTCAATAATCACACTGAATGTAAATTGACTAAATGCTCCAATCAAAAGACAGAGTATCAGAATATATATATAAAAAAACAAGATCCATCTATATGCTGTCTACAAGAGACCCATTTTATTTTATTTAATTTATTTTTTTGGAAATCTTTTCATTAATTTTATTATTTATTATTATTATTATTATTTTCTTTTACAAGTAGTTTATTGTCAAGTTGGTTTCCATATAACACCCAGTGCTCATCCCCACAAGTGCCCTCCTCCATGCACATCTCCCTCCTCCCCCCCCACCCATCAGTCCTCAGTTTGTTCTCAGTATTCAAGAGTCTTTCATGGTTTGCTTTATAAGAGACCCATTTTAGACCTGAGGACACCTTCATATTGAAAGTGAGGGGATGGAGAAGCATCTATCATGCTACTGGAAGTCAAACGAAAGCTGGAATAGCTATAATTCTATCAGACAAATTAGATTTAAACTAAAGGCTCTAACAAGAGATGAAGAAGGGCATTATATCAAAATTATGGGGTCTATCCATCAAGAAAAACTAACAATTATAAATGTTTATGTCCCAATTTAGGAGCACCCAAATATATAAAACAATTAATCATAAACATAAGCAATCTTATTGAAAGGAATGTGGTAATATCTGGGAACATTAATACTTTACTTACAGCAATGGAAAGATCATCTAGGCAGAAAATCAATAAACAATGGCCCTGAGTGGTGCACTGGAGCAGGTGGACTTGACGGATATATTCAAAACTTTTCGTCCAAAGCAGTAGAATACACATTCTTCTTGAGTGCACATGGAACATTTTCTAAGATAGATCACATACTGGATCACCAAACAGCCTCAATAAATATAAAATAATTGAGATCATACCATCATATTTTCAGATCACAGTGCTATGAAACTTGAAATCTACCACAAGAAAATGTTTGGAAAACTCCCAAATGCATGGAGATTAAAGAATATCCTACTGATAAATGAATGAGTCAACCAAGCAATTAAAGAAGAAATTAAAAAATATATAGAAGCAAATGAAAATGAAAACAAAACAGTCCAAAGTCTTTGGAATGCAGCAAAGGCAGTCCTAATAGGAAAATACATTGCAATTCAGACCTATATTAAGAAATAAGAAAAATCCCAAATACAGAATCTAACAGCCCACTAAGAGGAGCTAGAAACAGAACAGCAAGGAAACCCCAAGGCCCGCTGAAGAAGAGAAATAATACGGGGTGCCTGGGTGGCTCAGTTGGTTAAGTGTCCAACTTCGGCTCAAGTCATGATCTCACGGTTCATGGGTTCGGGCCCCACCTCGGACTCTGTGCTCACAGCTAGCTCAGAGCCTGGAGCCTACTTCAGATTCTGTGTCTCCCTCTCTCTCTGACCCTCCCCTTCTCAACCTCTCTCTCTCTCATTCTCTAAGAAATAAATAAAACATTAAAAAAACTGAAGAAGAGAAATAATAAAGGTTAGAGCAGAAATAAATAATGTAGATTGAGCATCTTTTCATGTATCTGTTAGCCATCTTGATGTCTTCTTTGGAAAAATGTCTGTTCATGTCTTCTGCCCATTTCATCACTGGATTATTTGTTTTTTTGGGTGTTGAGTTTGATAAGTTTTTTTTTATAGATTTTTTGATACTAACTCTTTATCAGATGGTTTTTGTGCAAATATTTTCTCCCATTCTGAAAGATGCCTTTTATCTTTTTTGATTTTCTTCATTGTGCAGAAACTTTTATCTTGATGATGTTCCAATAGTTCATTTTTGCTTTTGTTTCCCTTGCCTTCAATGACATATCTAGTAAGAAGTTGCTTCAGCCAAGATCAGAGAGGTTGCTGCCTGTGTTCTCTAGTAGGATTTTGATGGTTTCCTGTCCCACATTTAGGTCATTCATCCATTTCGAATTTATTTTGTGTGTGGTTTAAGAAAGTGGTCTAATTTCATTCTTTTGCATATTGCTCTCCAGTTTTCTCAACATGATTTATTGAGACTGTCTTTTTACTATCGGATATTTTTTCCTGCTTTGTTGAAGATTAGTTGACCATATAGCTGTGGGTCCATTTCTGTGTTTTCCATTCTGTTCCATTAACCTATGTGTCTGCTTTTGTGCCAGGACCACATTGTCTTGATGACTACAGCCTTGTAATATAGCTTGAAATTTGGAATTGTGATGCCTCCACATTTGCTTTTCTTTTTCATGATTGCTTTGGCTATTTGGGGTTTTTGTGGTTCCATCCATGGTTTAGGATTGTTTGGTCTAGGTCTGTGAAGAATGCTGGTGGTATTTTGATAGGATTGCATTAAATATGTTGATTGCTTTGGGTAGTACAGACATTTTAACAATATTCTTCAAATCCATGAACATGGAATGTTTTTCCATTTCTTTGTTTCCTCTTCAATTTCTTTTATAAGTGTTCTGTAGTTTTCATAGTATAGATCTTCTACCACTTTGGTTAGGTTTATCCCTAGGTATCTTATTGTTTTTGGTGCAGTTGTAAATGGATCGATTCCTTAATTTCTCTTTCTGCTGCTTCATTATTGTTATATAGAAGTGCCAGATTTCCGGACATTGATTTTGTATCTTGCAACTTTACTGAATTCATGTATCAGTTCTAGCAATTCTTTGGTGGAGTCTTTTGAGTTTTCCACATAGAGTATCATGTTGTCTGCAAATAGTGAAAGTTTAACTTCTTCCTTGCCAATTTGGATGCCTTTTATTTCTTTTTGTTGTTTGATTGCTGAGGCCAGGACTTTCAGTACTGCGTTAAATAACAGTGGTAAGAGTGGACATCCCTATCTTTTTCCTGCAACAAATGTTTTGAGTGTCTTCTGGTAAGTAAGACATTCCTTTTTTTGGAATTAAGGAGAATACAAGATGTCCCTGTTTTCAAGGAACTTAATCTAACGAGGAACATTAATCTGTCATTTCAGCAAATGTTTATTTAGCACTGAGGTTTGTGGTACCAATATGCTCCTAATGATAAAGCTGTCTGTCATCATTATCATTATTGTTATATAAAAACAGAATTTTCTTTTGTTGGCTTTGAGGATGCAAGTGGCCATGTTGGCAGGGAGTTGGTGAGTGTAGTCTCTGGGTGACAGCAAGCAAGAAGTTTAAAACCTTAGGTCCTAGAATTCTGCCAACAAATGGAGCATATTCTTAGATTCACTCAGGCTTTAGATGGGATTGACACCTGGCTTGTAGCCTTATTGGAGGACCCAGCTAAGCTTTAGACCCATAGAAAATGTCAACTGATAAATATTTGGTGCTTTAAGTAAGCCACTGAATTTGTGGTAATATTGTTATGCAGCAATAGGTAACTAATATGAGGAGAACTAACATATTGCCACAACAAATGCAGAAATAGCTGTAAGACAGGGTAGTGTAAAGTCACAGTAGCAGTGTAATATGTGTTATGATATCCAGGGGGCATGACTGTGGTTGAGGATGTAAAGGAGAACGTCACTGAGGAGGTGCCTCTGAACTGTACTCTACATGATAGCAGGACTTTGAGCGGATAGACTTTTCTGGGCAGAGGAGCATGACCAGAGGTGTGGGGAAGAATGCATACAGCTTGTTTCAAGGCTGTTAATCACATTATTTGACTGACATGTAGAGGTGATGTGAAAATAGTGGAGGATAGTCTACCAAGATTGGATGGATGATATTATGATTATCATAATATCATTTGTAGATTAAACTTTGTAGATTAAACCCTAGGTTTGAGTTTCATCCATTAAGTAGTAAGAAGCCATCAAAGGTTTTGAATAGAGAAGTGGTTTCACAGAAGTTGTTTTAGGATATTGATTAGGGAGAAGGTGGTAGACAAAACAGTTTGAAAGGTAGCTAGAGGAAGAAGGTCTACTTTTTTTTTATTACAGGTGTGGGAAGATAAGAATCTGAACTAAAGTGATAGTTGTTCATTCCCTTAAGAAATATTTACTGAGCAGTTGAAATGGAACAGTAAGAAGGATTGTGAGAGGAGAATCAAAGAATTTAGGTACTAATTGGATTGTTGGATTGGGGGGAACCAGGGGAGAAGCCTTTCTTTCTGTGGTTGGTGCAATGACATTCATTTAGTCACTCCTATGTCCCTAGCACGTGCCCAGAACATGATGAGCTCTCAATAAATATTTATTGAATGATGTCTGGAGTTAATATCTCCTTTTTAAAAGTCCTGGTTGAAATATTTACTGCATAAAAGAGCACTGGGAATGTAGGAGTGTAATACGTCATACTGTAGAGCAAGAGTCGACAAGCTATAGCTCATGCACCAAGTGTAGCTGCTGCCTGCTTTTGTAAATAAAGTTTCACTGAACACAGCCACATCCATTTCTTTACTACCATCTATGGCTGTTTCCACATAGAGTTGAATAGCTGCAATAGAGACTTTGTGGCTTGCAAGATGTTTACTATCTGGCTTTATACTGAAAAAGTTTGCTGACCTTTTCTGTAGTTATCCTCTTAGAATAGACAGTTGAATTGCTATGGTTATAGATATGATCTCTCCAAATGGGAGAGTGTGGAGATGGCAGGATGAGGGTAAGATGAAGAAATACTTACATTTCAGGACTAGAAGAGGGGGAAGAAGTAGTGAGGGGGAGAGAACAGAGAACAGGGTACAGGTTAATAGGATGGAATTGAGAGAAGGATAGAGGTGTTTGTTATTGTTGGTAAAACACAGATAATCATAATATTTATCATTAGTGATATTCACTACATTCATAATGCTGTGCACTCATTACCACTGTCTAGTTCTGGAACATTTTTAGTACCCCAGAAGGACAACTCCATATCCAATAAGTATTCACTTCCTCTTTCACAGCCCTGAATTTGCTCTCTATGGGTTTCCCTATTCTAGATATTGCATATTAATGGATCATACACCATGTGACCCCTTGTATTTGGCTTCTTTGACTTGGCATAATATTTTCACAGTTCATCTCTATGTTGTACCATGTATCAGAATATCATCCTTTTTATGGCTGGGTACTATTCCATTATATGGATATACTATATATTGTTTATCCATTCATCTAGGACATTTGGACGATTTTCATCTTTTGGCTCATGCGAATAATGCCATAATGGACATTCATGTACAAGATCTGTTTGGACATGTGTTTTCAATTCTCTTGGGTATACTTCCTGGCGTAGAACTGCAGAGGTGAATTTTGGATAAGAAGGCCTAGTATTGCAAATGCTTCAAGGGAGGTCAGAAATTAGAGCTGAAAAAGGGCTTTTTGATTTTAGTAACAAGAAGTCATGAGGCAGTTTGCAGTAGTGGTAAGAAGGGAACAACAATTGCATTACATAGTTACTCCAAGGCGGGGTCGGGGTGGGGGACTGCAGGTGTAGGCTACAAGTATGTAAGATTTGGCTGAGAAGAGCTAGACATAGTTTCTTATCTACTGAAGGCATCCAGGTCAGTGAAGGTTTTTATTTTTCCTGATAGAAGAGAAACAGGTTTTTTTTCAGAGTGGAGCAAATGGAGTAAAAGAGAATGTGGTTATGGAAGAGGCAAAAGCGGGGAGGGTGACAGACACAGACAGGCCTGACAGGTAAAAGCAGGTAGCCCTGCACAGGGTTCTAGTGGTGCTAAGGCTGCCATCTCTGCCTGTAGCTGTCTTGTGGGACATTTTATCCAATGTGATATTCGGTGTTGTTCCTGGTTGTGAAGCTTCTTTGGTCTGTGCAATAGCTTTAATAACTTTCTGATTTAATAAATTTAATACATTTCTGATTCGGTTGGCTGCAGAATGGTTTGCTTGTATGGTATGCCAGTAATCCATAAATGATTCTAGAGTGGGAAGTGATATTATATGATGGTGGGTGAGGTGTGGACAGAGAGATAACAACCAGGTTTTGAAGGCTCCTAAGAACACAAGAGTGCTTGCAAGTAGATCACACCAGTGATGTAGCTGTGGTTTGATATGTACATTTCTTGGTGAGAAGTGTTGAGAAGCAAAGAGAATGTTGTGGTTTGTGTTTCAGAAGTGGCATCAGGAATTGAGGGTAAGGTTTTCTTGCTGTACTTTTTTGCACCTAGAGGAATGAATAAGCAGAGTCCTGAATGTCAGCAGCTTCCTGGGTTTTGTTTTTTTAAAGATTTTTAAAAATGTTTTTATTTATTTCTGAGAGAGAGAGTGAGAGAGACAGAGACAGAGATAGCATGAGCAGGGGAGGGTCAGAGAGAGAGGGAGACACAGAATCTGAAGCAGGCTCCAGGCTCTGAGCTAGCTGTCAGCACAGAGCCCGACACGGGGCTCGAACCCACAAACTATGAGATCATGACCTGAGCCGATGTTGGACGCTTAACCAACTGAGCCACCCAGGTGCCCCATCAGCTTCCAGGTTTTAAGATTTTGTAGACTGATAACAATTTGAGATGATATATGGTTATATAGGTTTTCGTTTCTGACAGTAAGAACTTCAAGAATAGCAAATTCCTACTGGGCATCAGTCATTTAATTAAAGAAAAAAAGACATTTTACACACTAAAATGTAAGAAGGATATGCTATCAGAATAAAGAGCAATCAACAATTTACGTATTTTTGGCTATGTGACCTACTTTAGTATGATCATCTTTCTCATTTTGTCAAAGAAAGAGTTAAAAATATGTCATGGATTAGCGTTAGTCTATTGACTGCATTCGGGAATCAGCATTGAATATTGTTTTATTAAAAAAATTATTCACAGGAGGAGCCTGGGTGGCTCAGTTGGTTGAGCATCTGACTTTGGTTCAGGTCCTGATCTCACGGTTCGTGGGTTTGGGCCCTGCGTCAGGCTCTGTGCTGACAGCTCAGAGCCTGGAGCCTGCTTTGGATTCTGTCTCTCTGTCTCTCTTTTTCAAAAATGAATAAACATTAAAAAACATTATTCACTTGTCTGATTCTCAGAACTCATATATAAATTTCCTGGCTTTTGGTGACTATTTTTTTCTGGACTCCAAGGCAGACCACATGATCTCATGGCTATATGATCTAGAGTGGGATTGCATATTGGAAACTAGAGGTGTCTGGAAGAATTTGGAGTTACTGTACTTTATAACACTTCTTCCTGATGCCTATAACTAAGCAGTAGTTAGTTGGTTCATTGAGATTTCCTTTCTTACCACTTTCTTTGGCATTCTGGGCAGACTCCTTAGGCAATTTTCCTACCTCATAAAGAATAACAGCAGCAGCTAGTAGTCAGGAGTCCCCAGTTAATTGACTCTTACAGCTCTGTTTCTGCAGCTGTGCCTAGTCTTTGTGCATGGAAGGAATATTCAAATTATTGTTGTGTTGTTTCAATAATTTGGGAACCTGAAACTGAAATCAAGTTTTGGGGAGCTTCTGAGTGGTTTTGACTTTGTTTTGTGAGGTTAGTCAACCCCTAGTATGCTGGGGAAAAAAATATTGAGTGAATTTCACATGGATGAATGGAAAGATTTTTGGGGGTTGTTTTTGAGGGGAAGTGATAAAATACATAATGGATTTTTCAGAGAGGTTTGCTTTTTTACATTTAAATGTAAACCTTGAAATAGAGACTTAGGAATTGGAATAGATATTGAACTGCCTCTATTATTTCTTTTTTCTTCTAGCTCTTATGTGGCCTATAGTGGTATTTTATTTCATCCATTTTTCTATTTGACTAATTTAAAAGGTTTTGAGTTAGTTTAACTTACATAGTATTTTCTTTCTGTTGTCTTTAATCTTTAATGATGTTTGAACATACAGATTTTAAACTAAGCATAATCAAAAGTTTATATTATTGTCATACTATTATTATGGGAATTTTGATTTTAATCGCTAAAAACAGGGAGTGTTTTAAAAGGAATTCTTTTAAAAGGAATTCTGTTTAGATGGCAGATCATTAGTATCCCAACTGGAAATCTTAGAAGATTCTCTATAAAGGGCACAGTGGTTAGTGGAGGGCTTAGGGTTGGGTCCAGGAAACGTGAAATTACTACTTAGCTTTTCGAACAGTGCAGATCACTTAACCTTTATGGGCTTTGGTCTTTCTTCTCTTTAAATATACATTTCAAGAAATAGATGTAAATATGCATATAAAGATATCTAAATTTACTTTTTGCTTTCCTAAGTTAAAATTTACAGCATGTATAATGGAAACTAGATGTAGTAGGACTTTGACTTATGTGGGTTATTTTAAGGTTTGGGTTTGGGAAGAATTTTAGGAATTAGCCCACTGCAGGACCCTGTAGAAGAAGTCAGCCTTGGCTCTTCAGAGGTGTATTCCAGTGTCACGAAGGCTGTCATGGAAGAGGCAGCATTGTTGCCCCCAAAGGCATCTTGGAAAGATGACCACAGTAAATGCAGTGACAGAGGGTGTTCCTTGGGGCCCTGGGAAGGAATAAGCCTTCGAGGTTTACAAGGTAGAGGCATATGTACCCCCTGGGTTACAGTTTTGCCTTCTTCAGATAGAACAACCAAGTGTGCTTTGAAAGATTAATTTCTTTTTATAACTTGACAGTTTTTATTTCCTATTTAATTGCAGTAAGATTTTGTTAATAGGCAAATATTTTTGTCAGGGATGATTTTGGTAAAGCTCCCATTTCTGGTATCTTAGACCTGGCCTTGGAATTGAGAGAAATCTGTTCCTAAAGGAAGAGGAGAGCCAGATGAACATGGGTTTGAATCCTGACCTCAGTATTTACTGGGTGCCATGGGCAAATTTCTGCATCTCTCTATACCATTCTCACCTGTGCTAAGAAGTAATAAACCTACCTCCAAGTGCTATGAGGATTGAATTGTAAGAAAGCGCCTTGCACACTGGCATTCAGGAGATGGGAGCATTGCTATCCTAGAGGGTCATTTTGGTTTTTCCTGTGTGCCAGATGAGATACAGATAGTCCCTTATCTCCTGACACCTGATTGAAACTTCTCCTCCAACTTCCCCTTCCCCGCACCCTCTGTAGCAGAGTCCTGGGTGAGGGTGGAGCTGCAGCAAGGGGTGGGTGGGGGTGCCCACTTGGCTTAGGCTTCAGAGACCCCTGAAACTATTCTCTTTTCCTTGCTTCCTCTTCCCCTAACATACAAAGCTGTAAAGTTTTCCCCAGGAGCCTCTGATTGCTGTTGTTGTCAAGTTCCTGGCTGCCCCCCATTGTTGACTGGAACCTCATTTTACCCTGTTTCTTAGACATCATATCTGGACTCCCACATGATGAAGGTGTCACCAGAGAGCGTGGGGCAAGGAAGGAGCTCTGCAACACTGCCAAGTTTGACCCAAGAAAGGCATTCCATGTAGAAAAAGCATCATTAAGGGGTACTCTTATTACTACATGGCTTCAGGACCAAAACTTGTGTTCAGCTGAGTACTCTTCCTGTGGTGAACTGGGTTTCAGGTTTCACATAGCAAGTGTATTTTGGTCAGGATTTGTTAAAGGACAGCCTTTTGACCAGTTGGTACTACCAGTCCAAAAGCCCACCAGACAGGCTGGAACATGACTGCTGTGGGGGTGGGGTAGGGCTGCTTTCTTGATTGCACTCTGCAACAAGTGCCTCCTTTCTCTTAAATGCGTGGTTCCCCCCCCCCCATTCAAAGATGGCTTTAGTTCTTCTGCTCAAGGCCTACATTCAACATGAGGGTGGAGGGGGGTTGGAGTGGACAGTGAAGAAACAGGAAGAGCTTACAAAGTAGAAGGGAAGGAGAGAGGCAGAAGGCCACAGAAGTGCTGAGAAAAATACAAGGGTGGTGGTGGCATTTTAGTTCTGAGCCTTTCGACTTTTTAAGTCATTTTCCGCTATGAATAGATCATTTAAATCAGTGATGAGCTGTCATAAATATTTAATGATGAAGGACATTCACATTGACAGAGTTCTGTTGTTTTCATTCAAGAAGACCCAAGCACACCTTGATGGGCCTATTTAAATAGTTCTACAAACACATAATATATCAGTGAAAGAAGGTGTTACTTGAACGATGGTTTATACAGAACAGTGTAGTTTCAGTGAGGTAAGCATATGGCTATTCTCATATGCTTCTACACATATGTGAAGAATCTCTTACATCTTTTTATGATGTTTGTTTGTTTGTTTATTTATTTAGAATCCCAAGCAGGCTCCTTGGGGCTTGATCTCCCTGAGATTATATAACCTGAGCCCAAATCAAGAGCCAGCCACTTAACCAACTGAGCCACCCATGCATCCCTAGAATCTCTTACATCTTAACGAAGAAGATGTTACTTAAAGGATGCAACATACATAGTGTAGTTTCCTTTTTTGCTTATGTTGATTTAGTTTTATATTTTTACTGATTTTTTTTCAAGTTTTTTTTAATTCCAGCGACTGAACATATAGTGCAATATTAGGTTCAGGTGTAGCATTTAGTGATTCATCGCTAACATACCACACCTGGTACTCATCTCAGTGAGTCCTTTCTTCAATACCCATCACCCATTTAACCCATCCTCCCTGCCCACCTTCCCTCCAGTAGCCATCAATTGGTTCTCGAGGGTTAAGAGTCTGTTTCCTGGTTTGTTTTACTCCGCCCCCACCTCATGTTCATTTGTTTTGTTTCTTAAAGTCCACATATGAGTGAAATTATATGGTATTTGTCTTTTCTAACTGACTAATTTCGCTTAGCATAATACTCTCTTGCCCTATCCATGTTGTTGCAAATTGCAAGATTTCATTGTTTTATTCTGCACTTTTTCTTTAGGAAGAGTTGCTGAATTGTTCCTCTGCTGCTAAGCAGGGTACATTTTAACTGCGTTAAGCTTTGGCAGGTTGAATTTGCTACTTTTCTTCCCTTTTATGTTGTACTTCCCATTGTGGGTACTGCACAAGCCTAGGCCATGCACTTAAAGAGAAAAAGGGCTCACATAGCAATGTCTTGGCTTTTACTCAGGTATGAGAGTATGTAGATTTCCCAGGTTTCCTAGAAATACTGCCCAGAACTGAGAGGATGGAAACAGGCATGAGAGCCCATGTTTGGGGAGCTGTGGTAAGTTCTGATTATCCATACACACATGGTCATGTCCAAAGGGATCAGGCCCTGCCTTTTTCTTGCTTGCATGGCCATGGAACTTCAGCTGTCACTGTGACCCAAGATTCACCTGTGCAGAACCACTGTTTATTCTGGAATCCTAAGGAAAAATCCCTGTCCTGTCAACCCAGTTCTGTAGCTTCAGCCATGCTTAATCTGCTACCTCATTCACTAGATCCGTGTTGGTATTTCTTGCTGAGGTTTTATTTTTCCCTATTCACTCTCTACAAATTACTGAAATTCTCACCAAAATCAGTTATGTCTCTGGAGTGGGAGTTCATTCCAAAAGAATAGTTATTCTTTTTGGTATTTTGACCTTCAATTTCAGTCCTCTCCAAAGAAATTCACCTTTTGCAGATGAAGTAGGAACCATCTGTAAAGCTTAGTTGTTGGTGGCACAGTAGAATCACTTCATCAGCTTGAAAAGTCTTGGCTCTTCTCCTGTTTATTCAGTTTAGTGGAAAGGCTGGGACTAAGACTTTGCTGTTTTTAAAAACATTCCCAGTGATTCAAAAGTGAGCTTGGAAAAAAAAGTGAGCTCGGGCAGAGAAGCCCTCATCTAAAGGGACTGTGATAGTGACTTGAAGCTTAACTGATTTTTTTTCCTTAACGTTTTCCCAATTATTAAAAAAAATACATGTTTACTGTAGAAAATCGGGAAAGTATAAGAAGGAATAAACTATCAGGAAAAAACAGAAACAAGAACCAACTTGTATAATCATACTGCTTAGATTACTTCTTAGAAGTAATCATTGGTAGCATTATTATTATTATCTTTTTTCACTGTTTTGACTAAACTATTTCTGATTTGCTTCATTGCTTTTCAGCGAATGTTACGGGCCTAGAATAGGATACAGATCTTATAGTGGATATGGAATCTTTTGGAATGCTTCTTTGGCAGTTGGCAAGTACTGACTGAGTATGAGGGACTGTAGCAGACTGTGGAGCACACCTTGGGGTTCAGCATGAGGAAAATCCCATCTTCAAGATTTCTCACATAATCCACATGACACTTCCTTGACCTCTGCTATAATTGTCATAATTGTGTATACTGCTTGTGTATTTTAGTTCAAATGTTAGTTGTTTTAATTGGTTTTCTATTTTGAGTGAGATGTGATTTAGGGGAATAAATGCAAATAGAATCAGAGTTAATTCATTTTTGCATATGGTATATGCAAAAACTTAAAAAATTCTGTGCTATTTATTGAAGATTACAATTCCAGACATAACATATTCCATTGCTGTTGATGCTTGATAAGAAGGTTATGATACCTTTGCTCTTGGTGTCTTTTTTAGTTAACCTTTGTTAATAACATACTGTGTGAAAGCACTTTAAAATTTGACATTAATGTTTAAATTTATTTTAACCTACAGTAATGCCACAATGTAGTTGCACTTTTATTCTTATGGACAAGCATCCTATGTAAATGAACCTCTTAGATGCAGCTGGTGATAATGACTCCACAAGTCTCCAAGCAGCTCTGACATACTTTTTCAAAGTTTGTGGACTACATTCACAGCCACTACTGTAGAGGAGACTCTGACCTCACAGGTTTTATATTAATTCTACCCAAGAACCAGCATTCTGCACCCAAAGGTAGTTTTGAAAAAAGTCAAGTGTTTCTTTGGTGAGTATCCAGAACAGAGTGAGTGCTGGGATGGCTCCTTATCTTGGTGGGTGAAGGTGGAGTCCTTACCTGGCTGAAGAGCAAATTTTTATCTAGGAGTCTGCACCTGGCTGCAGGGCGAAGCTCTATCTGGATTTCTCAATTGGTTTTCTCTTCTTGACAGTTGGTTACATATGCAGGTGAAATGTTGTAAAATACCAGTTAAAAAAAAAAAGTGTACAGTGTGTAAATCTTGACTGTTAACCTGGCTTGGGGTCATCTTTTAGAAACTACTCCCTTGCATAATTATTTGATTTCTCTCTTACTCCTTATTCTCCCTTTTATAGTTTTCTCCCCTTTTCTATTCTGCCCCACTCCCCTTACCGTTTTCCCCTTCTTATTCACATTAGGCCATCTGGGGTTGGAGTGGTTATAGCTTATCATGTGGGGACAGAGTTCACATGGCAGGAAGTAAAAATGGCAGGAGAGCTGTAATGGCAACCCCTGTCCTCCTGTGGTCTCAACTGATTGCCTTGCGGTTGGTAATTGTGCAGTAGGAGAGTTTTGAAAACAAACAGTGGACTCTTATTTAAATAGTTCTGGAAGGAGCATTAATGATGTTTGCAGGTCATGATCCAGATGGAAGCTGGCACTTTGCTGAATCAACCCCTCTCATTTTACTCTTGAAGCATTTCCTTATTCTATTCTGTGTTGGGGTTTTGCAATCATTCCCTTCTGATCTCTAGGTTGATATATAATTGCAGGTGCTTTTCTACTTCCTTTTTACTGTGATATTGACCATCAGTGTTGGTCTATTGCAAACACACTGATCCGGATGCAAGGTGGAAAATCTAAGGGTTAGCAAATGACTTATTCACACAGAATGACGTGGGACAAATCAGAATTAACTGCAGAAGAGAGTGGTGATATAGGAGCAGGGCCTTTACTTTTGGCCTCTAGTCTCTCCCTTTTCCATTCATTGGCTGGCTGAGATGGCCACCTGCTCTTGTCGCTCCTCTGCTTAAAGCCCTCAGTGGCTCTCTCTTGTTCCAAGAGGAAGTATGAACTCCTAGTGTTGTGTCTTTTATGACCAGTACTTTTCTGCCTTTATAGCAATGCTCCTCCTCTCTGTGTGTTCACCTTGTAATCCAGTCATTCTGTATGCTGACATGGGAACTCACTATATCTGTATTAGGGTATCCAAGAAATAGAACCGTTTGTCTGCATATATACAGAAAGAGAGATTTCTTTTAAGGAATTGGCTGACTTGTGATTGTGGAGTCTGGTAAATCTGAAATCTTCAGGGCAGGCAGGCAGGCTAGAGACCTAGGCAAGAATTGATGTTGAAGCTTCAGTATGAGGGCTGTTTGGAAGCAGAATCCCTTCATCTTTGAGTGGGTGGAACCATCCACATTATGGACGGTAATCTGCTTTACTAAAGTCTGCTGATTTGAATGTTGATCCCGTTAAAAAATACCTTCATGGTGACATAAAGACTTGTATTTGACTGGATACCCTAGCCTAGCTAAGTTGACAGTAAAATTAACCATCACAATATCTTTCTCAACTTTTCTCATGTTCTTATCTCTGTCTATATTGTTCCGTACACCCACTGTGGTGCCCACTGGCCAGCAAACTACTACTACCCACGCACTCAACTCTCAGCCTGCCCTCACCTTCCCAAGGAGTACAGTATTTCCTCTTTTTGTTCCTAATTGGCTAGTAATCACCTCTACTACAGTATCTTTCTCTTGCTGTGTGTCTTCTTTACTTGCCTGTCTTTCCTAACACAATAATAATGCCTCAAGGACAGCCTGTTTTCTCTTCACAGACTCCATGGCTTAACCTCATGGTGTGTGCCTAGTAATGGTGTAATGAATCAATGAATAAATGGAGGAAGTTTGGGGCAAAGGATTTGAGACAAGCAGTGATAATATAAGCACTTATCAGAGGAAAGCAGAGGTTTTGGAACCATATCTCACAAGGGTGAGATCCATAATCCCCAGGGGAGCTGTGAAAGAAGCCAAGGGAAATTAGGTTTGCAGTTACATTAAATGAGGATTAGAGTAAAACTCTGAGAAACTCCAAAACTTCCTACTAGAGCATTCTTCCAGGAAGTGCTGGTTTAGTGATTTCCCGAGAATTTCCAGCCCTAATATTATGACTGGACAACATGCAAAAGCAGTCCCTTATCAGACTTCAGCATATTAGATGCTTCTTGCTAATCAGCTCCAAGCAAGTGACTCCTGTGGGAAAAATGTCTTTTGTTTTTCGTTATGTTGGAGAATAATTTAGGTGGAATTACTCTATAATGTTTTATTTTCTATATAAGAAAGCCTATTCCTTTATAGTCCTTTGATTTTTTTTCTTTGTAATATCCTGGCTGCCTCTTAAAGGGGAAGGACCAAGTTTCTTGCCTGCCCTGTTGGCAGTGGCTATTGATTGTGGTTTCTTTCTTTCTTTCTTTCTTTCTTTCTTTCTTTCTTTCTTTCTTTCTCTTTTACTGTTTGAAAGTAATTTTCTATTTTGTTTTTGTTTGGGACTACTATAATGTTGAGTAAGAATTTTTCATTCTTTTACTCATTGTAAAATTCACTAAAGTCACTTTGTTAAGGTAACATTTTAGATGATGCTTTTTAAAATAATACAATATTGTGTTTAAGGGAGCCTGATGAATATAACGAATTGCAATGCAGTTGAAGTCAAATAGCTGGTTAAATTGTGACATTAAGAGTGAGAACTGGAATTCTAAAGTAAAGCCAGAGTAAAACTGGGAGATTAACTGCATGCCACAATTCTGTACATCTTTTCTTAGAAGAGGGTCACAGTTTTGTCTGTAAGCATTACTGTAACCAAAACACAGAAGGAAATACAGTTAATCATAATTTATGGTATTTGAAGAAAAAAAAAAGAAAGCAACGTGGCTCCTTAGGAGCAGTTTCCTCTGTTCAGATATCAGAGTGAATTTTTTTTATAGTTCTTTGTTTAAGTTAGTGACCAGAAGGTGTGGTCTGTCCACAGGTGTGGTCTCTGAGCTGTCACTGTCTGTGACAAGATAAATATAGAAGATAATAGTAACTTTAGAAGTCTTTATACCAAGTTGGCATTCCTTTGACATTCACATGTAAGGTCATTTTCCTATTAATTCTATTTGAATTGTATTTACCAAAGAACCAGTTCCTGATGGACTAGAAATTGAAAACAATGGCAGGGATGATACTCTTCACTGCAGCTAGTTGAGAGGGACTGGTTTAGGGGAGCCTGTATCAGGGGACTACAACATTGCCTTCTCATTGGACATACTGTGCTATTGGCTGATTGGTGGTATCAGTATGCCCTGCAGTCAGAGCAGTTCTGTAGGGACTCAACTTCACAGGCTCTGATCTGACTTTTAGTGAAATTTTGCTTTATTAAAATTTCTAGTTATTTTTTTGAGTAGGTAATAATTCATGTAATTTAAAATATAAGAAAATACAAATAGATGTTTAAGTGAGTCTCCTTCCCAAGCCTGTCTCTCACATGGCCAATTTCCTTTCCTCAGAGGAGCCACCTGTAGCTTGTATCTCGTGTCATTTGTCTTTAGTGCCAGAGTAGATTATTCCATTTCCTTCAGATAATCCTCTGTGAGAATTTTTAAGTTTTGGATAAATATGGCAGCAGTGTAGACCCAGAGTCAGCTTTTGTATATTGCTGATTAGGTGCAGAGTATTTTCTTTTGCTTTCAGTAAAGCTGTCTTTTAAATAAATGACGAGAAGAAAGAAAGTACAGTCTTTTATATGTACTGACTCACTCTTGAGGGGAGAATGGTAGACTTTAAAAGATGCCAGGCTGCCTGGGGCAGGCAACAGAGTAGAAGGGCATCTCTCTTCTCCATGGAGTTAGGTTCAAGGCCAGTCTCTAGTTTTTAGGGACCCTCTACTGTGGCAAGGAAAAACATTGGTTTTAAAGGCCCTAAATGTACCTCATATAGCTATAGTAATTTTAATCTAGAAGAGTTTTAAATTGGACATTATGTTATTTTGGCATGAAATCTGTGCAAATGAAGAGTGTCCAGAATGGAAAGCAGAATGGTGTGATATAGAGTGCAGGCTTTAGATCTGAGTTCGGGACCTTGTGACCTTCAATAAACTTTACCTTCTGTGAACCTCAGTTTCTCAGTCTAGTGCATGAGGTTAGTTAGCACGTTATTGCAGGCTTATTGGCACATAGCAATAAATGGTGGGACAGCTGTAACCTGAAATACTTTAAAATGTTCACACATTAAAATATAGAATATTCAAAATTATAAATGTACATATTTAAGTATACTAAAGAAGTATCAGATGGGAAGTATAAAAAATTAAGATAATGTTAATGTCCCATGCCGTTTGAGGGCTCCGTTTTCCATTCCAGGCCCCTGTTTTCCATTCCAGGATGTGAATGTATGGTGCTAAAGTGAATCATTAATTTCTGGCACAGACTGACTCTTAGTCCAAGAAACAGTGTATAAACTTGAATATCTTGTAATTCTTGAATTATCTAATCTAACTGATTTACCCTTATCTTGTACTTTCTGCTGTTAGGAACTTAGGTTGATTTACAGAAAGGTGGGATTTGTTTTTTGTCATTTAACTTCCAAATTTCCAGAGGATGAGTTCTGAGTTCTGGATATCTTGGTAGTCAGATAAATTTGTTATAACCTTTTAGATTTCTTTGCTTTTTTTTCCCTTGGTGTTTTTATTCTAACTCTGCAGATTTTTTTTTTTTTTTAAGGAATAAGTGAGAAAATAGTTTATCAGTCTTATCAGGCTTGGGCTGGAGTGATTGTAGGATCAGTGAAAAGGGTGCTCTAGGAAGAGTTTGGTGAGGAGACTTAAGGACACTCCCACAGGCTAATATTATTTTACAAACCATTTCTCAGTTCCTTTGGAACCTGAGAGCATTTTCTTTCAGTTTGTCTTTCAGATATAGCCAGACTAATTCCAGATTCTAAATGAAATTGATTAAAATATTTCTTGGCTTTTTATTTTCTGGAATAAAGCTAATTTTGTTTTGTCTCTTTTCAGAGAAGGACATGCAGAGCTCTTGTTTCTTGGTAGGCTTTGGCTCTAGTTGACTCCATTCATCTGGTAAATGTTCCCTGGCAGCCTGGGTATCCAGCGCCCTGGTAGGGCTGGGGAGTTCTGAGAAGAGTTCAGAGCAACCTTGCCCTCAAGGAGCTTGCCTATTCATATTAAAATACCCTGAAATGTCAGTTATTAATATAAAAAGCCATTTTGCTTATAATCTAACTACAATTAGGAAGTCTATTAACAGCAGCTAAACATTATGAGTGCTTCCTGTGCCAAGCCCTGTATGTGCCAAGGTCTATGCATATTTAATCCACACAAGGGCACCATCACTTTATTAGCCATTGCATAATCATTAAAAGCATAGTTTGATGTTTCCTATTTTAAAAACAGAGTTGGAAGACCTTTCTCCTACCTTACCCCAGTAAAAGGTTTAGTTCAAAAACAAGTTAGTGAAATTACATATATCCCCTTTGAAATTAACAACAAACCACAAATACAAACCTTCACTTAATATTAAAATATTATATTGTCTACAATCTACTATTATGTTTTATTATGTGAATATTATATTATACTATAAAAGCATTACAGTGTATAAGAAGTGTACCAAAGACCTGTATAATGGGATGGCATAACTAACAATGCTCCATAGCTCTTAGTGTAGTAGAGTTTAAGGTGAGGGGAAAAAAAATCCAAAGAGGGGGAAAATGGTGGGGGGTGGTATGGGCATTTTTCCTAATGGGATTAGGGTGGTTGGCAGAATGGAAGAGAAGTGGGATGAAAGCAAAGGGTAGAGTCAGGTGGGAGGGAGGTGAAGCAGAGAGGCTTAGAAGGCTTTTAAGCAGATTAAGAGGTGTCACAGTTTGGGCTTCAGAGAAACTGCCTTCTAATGATCTTTAATCCCTCTTTCTGCTTGATCTGCTTACCTACTTACTACTTACAGAGAGGCGCCCTCCACTGGGGCAAGAGTGACATCCCTAATCCGCATCCCTCTGCAGTTGGGTGGGACACTACCCGGCCCTTAGGACCCAGTGAACAACCAAAGACAGGTGTGTCGTTTGGGTCTCCCAGTCTCGTGGGGGAGACAGACACTGTGCAGGTCCCTATGCACACTAAGAGTGGTGGTGAATACTGAACTTGGGCCTTGGGGTACGGTGGTAAGAAGGGCAGTTACTTTGGAGCAGGTAATAGCTGAGTTGTGGGTGGGAGTCATGCCAGACAGAGAGGTACCTGCACAAGGAAAGGGCAGAGAAGCTAAGACACAACTATGGTTCATTCAGCAAACCTAAAGCACTTTTAGTGTTTTTGGAGCATGTGTTAAATACAGTGTGAAAAGGCCTCTTGTGGGAGGATATGCATGATTTAGTGATTCTGTTTTATTTTTAGAAATAAAATTTTTATGTGTAAGCATTGACAGCGGTTCTAAGTGAGCCAATTTTTTTTTTAACTCGAGTTACAGACCCTTTTGACTAAAGCCTGGATCTTTACTCTTAGAAAAGCATGAGTGCAATAAGTGCATGCAGGTGCACACTTACACATAAACATGTTCACACAAAGACACATATGCTCATGTACCCCTCCATATAGTCCTGGAGGTTTACAGGTCTTCTACTAAAGTACATGCATGTTTCTCTGATTGACTTAAAATCTGTTCCATACTAACTTGAACCAATGGGGATTGTTCTTCTTAAAATGTTCAGAACAACTTATCTTAAATCTAAGAATTATGAAATTAGATTGGCTATTATTTTCTTTACAGATGTTAAAAACATTACCCACATATTTCTGAACCTTAAATACTATAAAATTAGAAATTAAAATTATTTCATGATATGAATTATTTTAAGTACTGTATATTTTCTTCAAGAAAGCATTTTAGTAATCCCAAATTTTTAAAATTTTTATTTATATTTTGTCTCATCTCAAAAATGATTTAAGGCAGTTTTATATATTAAACCTTTTATTCAGGAAATTTTCAAATATATACTAAAGTAGAAATCATAGTATAATGAGTCTCTACATAATAGCACTTAGGTGCTACAATTATTAGATTGTAGCAAAATTTATTTCATGTGTAGCCCTATATTTTTCCATGATCCCATCTAAGTTTTTTACAGTAAACTGTGAGCATCTTATTATTACGTGTGTATTTATTATATGTCTCTAAATGTAAATTTATATGTATATTTATATGTATATTTATATTTATATGTCTCTGTAAATTTATTATATGTCTCTAAATGATTCTCTTAAAAACGATTCTCTTAAATGATTCTCTTAAATAACTATACTGCTATTATTGCATTCCCCTTTTCCCCCTCTTTTATACTTCTCCTTCCCTGCTCTTTCTCTATTTTCTCTCTCTGTTACTCTATCATTATGTATTTGTTAAAGACACAGGGCCATTTGCTGTGTTTTGTTTCCATTTTGATGTGTTTTGTATCATTGTAAACTCATGGAATTATATATATTTTGTGTGTTTCAGTCCATTGTAATTTGTTGATGCTCAAATTGCCTCATCTATAGCTATGGAAACCTATTCATTTGGCCTCTGCATCCCTTTGATGCAGCCGTGGTAGTCTTTGCTTTGTTGCTTTTTGGTAGGAGAAGATGATCTATTTATTTTTTCCTGCTTCAAATCTGGAATCAATTATTTTTCCGAGGACCTTGGTAGCAGCTTTATTTTAATTTGGAAAGTCTTTAAATAAAAAATAATGATACTTTGTTTTCCATGCTCCTGCTGCTAAAGCACTGATTTTGGTTGAAGCTTTGCAGTGTAGGGAGCATTATTGGTTTATCTCTCTGTCAGAACACTTAGAGCAGTGTTTTAGACATAATAGGAGATGAATAAATATTTGCCAAATTGTTGTATGGATTGTTTTATTTGACCAAAAACTGAATAGTGGTGGTCAGTCTTTCTCCCCCTTTAAGTTTGAATTTTAGTCTCTCTCATCTTTATTCTCAGTGATGACCCAAATGCCTTATCTGAGATTGTTGAGCCTATTCGGGCTCCCACATCTAGAGCTTCTCCGTCATCTCCGAATGATTTTGTGTCTACATTTTGTACAGCTTTTAAAACTATCCCTGAACCTGGCCTGTTATTCCTTACTCCATGTCTGACAGGAGCAGCAGTTCCACTGTTCCAGCTGATTGTCTTCCCAGATTCCACCCTGATAGGATTGCTCCCATATGTATGAGAACAGACTAGGAGAAACCCCTTGCATTTGGTCCTCCGGTGGCCTCCAGGAGGCCTCTTCCCTCTTCCCTAACACTCTCTGACCAGTAGTCTTCTGAGGTGCAGGTACCTAGGGTTGTTTGTTAAATGGTGCTTCATCCCACTCTGTGACCACAGTCCCTTCTAGGCCTGTCATTGTTTTGTTTTTTTACTCTACATATACCTTTGCCCCTATGCCCCGATCCACCATAGTAGACCTTTTTCATGTACCTTTATGACAAAATTAATTTATGTTTTGTTTGCTTTCTTTTTTCAAAGTGAGTTCACATTAAGTATCTCCTTTGATTCCTACAACTGCCCTGTTAGGACCATTGGGTCTGTATTGTTTTCATTTTATGAGTGTAGAAATGGAAGCCCAAAGCTTGTTGGCCCTAAGATCCCACCATTAGTAAATGACAGATTAATGAGCAGCTGGGATTAGAATTTAGAGCTGTAGAGGTTTTTTCACTATGCTTCACGGACTACCATAAATCAAGGGACTCCTTGCAAAACGCTTTGAAGCATTCTTGAGTTAAGATGGTTTAAAATGGCTTTCCTGAATGATATTTGCCCTCTTGTGATGAACTTTTACTTTGCATTATCGTTTTATGGTTTCTAAAGTAGTGAACAGATCTTTGCAGTGAAGGCCCCTGTTGCCTTTAGTCAGTTCAAAAATAAGGAAATAATGGAGAGTAAGGAGTAATTTTGATTTCCCTGTCCCCTTAAGTCACCTGGAGAGGGAGTAACCTTAGGGAAGACAAATTAAGTAAAAAATGACATGAGCATACAGAAGAAATTATAAGAAGTGACCTAAAAAAAATTTAAATGGTGATTGTTTTTTTAACAACTATTCAGAAGATGCCTTCTTTACTTTTCAAGTAGAGGACAGTGTACTCTTAAGATCTGAGATTAGAAAACATGTCAGGCTGCACAAGTACAAAATTATTTTAAGATTATTCTCAATTGGTAATCATTCTGGTTTCTAATTTAGCTTTCCAAAAGGTTGCTACAACTTTGACATGCTGAAAAAGGTGACAACTTAAAGAGTAAGCAGACCCTTTCTAATGCAAAGGCTACCAGCTGATGTTTTTCTCCAGTGATTATAATCTTTATAGCAGTTTTATCATTTTTATTCCCTTGCCAAACATGAGTTTGGGGCTATGCATTTTTCACAAACTATGCATGTTTAAGTGTACATTTTAAATGTAATAAGTAGTGTCCTGTAACTTTATTATTATCTAAGAGTTGTAATGTTTTTGAAATTTTGTCCCATTGATTTTCATTTTTTTCCCTGTTAGGTGAAATCTTTCAAAATGGTAATCCTGTAGATACTCACTGCTAAAGCAATATTTTATCTAATTTTGGGAAAAGTATAAATTGTGAATATGTTTATATGCTGTCCTACTTAAGTCATTAAGAAAGACATGTTTGAACTCTAATTTTCCCAAGTAGAAAATAACTTTTGAACCACCTAAGGAATTAGTTGAGGTATTGCTATTTTGTAATTGAATCCAGATGTTAAAAAAGTTCATGTCAGAGGTAGTATAACTTTTCTTTATCACATCACAAAATATCACATCTAGTTGGTTTTTTAATCAGTTGAATTGTAGAGAAATTTAACAGGTTCTAAATGAAAAACAACATTAAAATTTCCCACATAATTCTATATTTGTTTAATTGCATGAACTGTAATTCAAAAGGGATGGGTTAAATGATCAATTGTTGAAAGTCTAATTAAATTTTAGGTGGTTAAACTAGAAAAAAGTGATAGCAAAGTTTTAATTTTGGAGTGCTTCAGTATTATGTCTTATGAGAGTACTTGATTTTAGTTCCTACTTTGGCTTTGTTAAAAATTAGAAGCTGTTAACTTGGTAGACTTGTTTTCAAAGGGGATAAATATTTTATGGGAATTTAGAATTCTGGAGCAATTTTCTGGACTCCTTTTCACTACTACCTAATTTCTGATCCTATAGGACAAATGATTTTAAGAATATTAATTAATGTGAAGCTTTATTTTTTTCTTTTTTTTTTTTTTGGCACTTTACATGTCCTTTGGGAGTTTAAAAAAATTATTTACTGCCTTTTTGAGTAGAGGAGTTTCACTAAAAAAGAGCATCTTGGAGGGTACCTGAGTGGCTCAGTCAGTTGAGTGTCTGACTTTAGGTCATGATCTCACAGTTCGTGGGTTGGAGCCCCACATCGGACTTGCTGTTGTCAGCACAGAGCCTCCTTCAGATCCTCTGTTCCTCTCTTTCTCTCTCTCTGTCTCTCTCTGTTCCCCCATCTCTCAAAAATAAATAAACATTATAAAAAATTAAAAACATCTTGGGACATAAGCCCTATTTAAAAAATATGTAGTACAGATATTACTGCTGTCATGAACTGGTCTTGTCTGAAGTTTAAAATGCAAAAGAAAATTGTAGGAGAAAGAGTAGTTGAAAATGCTGTCAAACACATTGAAAACAATCAGATGTTATTTGAAAAACACATTCTTTATCAAAGATGCCCTGGCATGGAATAGGATTATGTTAATTACTTCTTCAATAAATGTTGATCATTCCCCATGTTCAGCCCCAGTGCTAAGGACTGGAGACTGCTGGCCTTAGCAATTAAGTACTCTAGGAAGGGACATTACATATGCATCCTAAAGGACAACTTCCCTTTCACTTCTGGGATGGTGAAGGGAGGGTAGACATATAATAAACAAGTAAACAAAACTATTTTAGGTAGTCATTAGGTACAGTATATCGTGTGTGAATATATAATATACATAATATATATAATATACGTATGTGTATATATTATATATACACATATGAAAGAGATTAACCCCATGTGGTATGAGAGGGTGCAGAGTGGCTAAAACATATCCAGGTACTGTGTCTAGAGATGGTTTAGAAGAAGGGGATTCCTTTATATGTGTCACTTTCTGTCTCTTTCCCTCTTAGGAAAGCCTTTCCCTGAAGTCCCCAGATGACTTTCTTTTATGTCTCCTTGGTCTGTATTGAACCACATGTGTTCTCCTAACCCATCTGTTGGCTCACTTCTGGAGCTGAGGTGCACTGGGAAGGGATGGATAAATACATTTGGGATTTTGTTAGAAAACTTGGTAGTTAACTAACACTGACCAGTATAAATTTTATTAAATAATAGCTAAAGTGTACTGAGCAATTACTATGTGCCAGGCTATATATATATGCCCTCAATACTTTATGTGCATTATTTCATTTAATCCCTTTACCAGTATGCTAACATAGTGCAGAAGCTGAAAAGTATAGAGAGAAACTGGGATACTAACCCAGCACCCTGATCCCGGACCTGGTATTCTCAAAATGCCATCTGTGGAAAGTATGAAATATATTTTTGAAATATTATACACACATCTGTTAATTATAATAAAAAAAATTGAGGATCTGAATTGTTTAACCTTCAGTAGCTAGAAAACTCATTTACCTGAAGTTTTTTGTTTCTCTGCAATGTGGAACAGTTACTGTTTTATTTTTTTTTTTTTAATAACTGTATGTATAATGGAATATGTCACCTTTGTGTATGTTCAGGCTATCTTGCTTAGGAATCTTCATGTATATCAACTAGATTTTTGGGTCCTGATGGGAAGGAGTATATGTTCTGTCTGTGTGTGGCTAACAGCAGTAGTGCTGAGCCAGACATTTAGCTCAGTGAGCCCTTGTTTTATTGAAACAGCTTAAGAATCTCCCTTAAGCCTCATGTTAAACATTATGATAAATCATGTGTTAAAATTCCCTACATTTTCCCCATGATTTTAAACTTATTTTATCTTCCTTTGTCCTTTTTTTTAGGACCACTTATCTGATTTCTAGAGGTTTTTATAATTGCACAGGTTTGGTAATGCTAAATATAATATAAGCAGTAGAAGTTTTTCTCAACTTAAGTTCTTTAAGAGGGAGGGAGGGAGTGTGTGTGTGTGTGTGTGTGTGTGTGTGTGTGTGTGTGTATGTATGTGTGTGCTAGAGATACATTATACTTTAGGATTTAAACATGGCTTTTCTCTTTTTACTCGGCACTTGTAAAATCTCATAGTACAGGTGTGTTGGTGCCTGCCTGTTACTGGGGAGGTGGTGGCTAAGGACACCAGCCTGTTGTATAGGCAGTGCTCCCCCTAGAGGAAGAAGACGTTCAGTAATTAGTTATTGAGCTGACGAAATGATGAAACATTACATCTGGAATGAAATGGTTAGCAGCATCGACCCCATAATATATATTAATTCTTGGTTCAGTATGGAACAGTGCTCTTATTTTGTCACCTAGGGATATTTAAAATAAAACTAAAATCAACCAAAGAAAACTCCTGCCATATGCTAATACTAAATATTGCTATCATTTAAAATAAAAGATATTTTAACACTAGAATAGTAAGGAAGTAATCTCAAGAATAGAAGATTTTATAAGAAGTCTGGATATTGAGCTGTGGGTTTGTCTGACATCTTAATTTCTTTTTCTTTTTCCTTTCCTTTCCTTTCCTTTCCTTTCCTTTCCTTTCCTTTCCTTTCCTTTCCTTTCCTTTCCTTTCCTTCTTTTTCTTTTCTTTTCTTTTGTTTTGTTTTCTGCTTTGTAACAGCTTGGTGAACTCTCAATTAGGGATCTGCACTATTAAGAAGGAGGTCCCAAAGTGATGATGATCTTGAAGCGATGGAAGTAATAGTTATTACCTGGCTATTGACAAAGTTAGATCACCTTGACCCAAGACACCCTTATTTTTCCTTAAATGAGGATGGCGATAGTGTTCAGATGGATGCTTCACAGCTTTCTTAATATAGTCCACTCTGCAGGCCTTATAATTCAGTTAGTGATAGTTATTTAACAAAAATGGACAGATATTACTTGAAGAAAATAGTAAAAAAATGATCTTTCTAAAATTATGAGTTTTGAAATTACCACATTTTGGGCATGTTACTTTCGAAAGTACTTATACTTCCCTTTAAGTATTTCAGCTACACTGGGCTCTTCGACAGTCTGGACTTCGATCAGTCTATGGGAAAATGTTTTGAATAATCATGTAGACAGTTTCCTATAAGCATCTAAGATATGTGGACCATGATTAGTACTGCCTCTTTGAGGCTGTGTAACATGGTGGGAAGATTGTATGTGTATCCTCTGTACAGTACTCTAGGTAGTTTTCCTGTGACTGAAAGATGTATAGTTTCATATATCTGTATATATAATATATAATAAATCAATATATGTGTATATTTATGTGTTAATATGTGTTATTTCTTGATTCTCAAGATCTTATTTTAGAGAAATGTTCTCAATTTTTTTTTTCCACGCAGAGGAATTTATTTGTGTAACTGCCTTTAGTACTTAAGAAAATTGCTTCTGGCAATGTTAATATTGCAGTCTTCCCAGGAGAACCTTCAAATGGAAAGGTCTTTCATCACAGAAGAAAGGGTCTAATGTGAGAACCACTTTTATTTTTATTTAATGATGACATATAATTTGTTCTCATAGATAATATTCATTCCTTCAACAAGTATTTATTGTGGATCTGCTAGGAATGAAATAGGTCTAGGAACAATGCAGATAAGCTTATAGTCAAGTTGAATCCAATACAAAGTTTGTCTGATTGTAATTCTAAATTCTGTCATTATAAGCTCTGTATTTTATTCTCATTTTGGCATATATAACCAGTTAGTTGTTTATCATTCTTTTCTTCTTCTAAACACAATCACTGTATTATTTGGGTTCAGCTCTGTGCCTAGGTAAATGATGGCATTTTCTAACTTCCTTAGCAGTCACTGATTCTAGGACTGATTCCTGGACGATGAATATAAGTAAAAGTCTTATGGATCTTCTGGAATGGCTGCTTAAAGAGAGTTGGGCCTCCTTAGCCTTTACCTTCCTCTTTCCTGCTGCCTGGTATTTGGATGTGATGTCTGGAGCTCCAACAGCAATTTTGGATGATGAGGTAAACTTGAGGGAAAAAGTAAGAGAAATAGAAGGAGCATGGGTCTCTATTGTTGACCTAATAATCAACGCACACCAGTCCTGGAATGACAACTACTAAACTTCTTTTATGTGACATGTGTTAGGTTTTAACTTGTATGCAGCTGTAACTCATGTTTTTAAGGTTGTTTTTGATCTTAGCAGCATGATTATAATTATAACACTACCACTAAGTAGACTTCTGGGGGTTTACCAATGTGCTTATCTTCCCTTCATGGTTCCTGCTGACAGTAATTCCAGATTGCAAGTAAGGAAATCCTCAGATTAAGGAATATCAACTGCACTGTTCCTGAAGAAATATGCCTCAAAAAACTTTAAACAGAAGTCCTTAAAGTATGCTCTCCAGATCAGCAACACTAGCATCAACCTGGGAATTTATTTGTAATCTCATGGCCATACCCTAGACCTTCTGAATAGAACTCGAGGGTGAGACCCAACAGTCTGTGTTTTAATGAGTGACTCTGATAAAGGCTAAAGTTTGAGAACCACTGTTTTATGATTTTATGCACCTTGTCACTCAGCCAAACAAGGTGGTTGTTTTTCCTTATTTACTATGGAACTGACAAATGAGCAGTTAAAAAAAATGCATTAATTCATGCAAGAGATTAGTATACCCCTTGAGGGAGTCAGCACAGCTTCTAGTGCCTTCTAGTGCATTCCAGAGTCACCTCTGGAGTTTGCCAGTCAGTCGAGCCCACCTGAGGTAAGAACACAGAACCATCAAATAGCAGAGGAAATAATTCTTTGTTTGAATGGAAAATCTGGTTTCAGATTTGGATATCTGTGCTTTTCATGTTCTCTATTACATCATCAAACTATTCAGTGAAGAATGGACAGATCGCTTGTGAAAAAGACAATCCACCAAAACTGACTCATGAGGAAACAGAGCACACACCTAGTAGTATATTTATTAAGGAACTAATAACATTATCAAGAACCCTTTCTCACACACACACATGCAAAAGCCCTCCTAAACAAACAAAAACCCTGAAAGCTTGGGCTAAATGCTGAAAAGGAGCAAGCCATGTAATGCTCTTGGGGTACAGTACACAGGAGCAAAGGCACCAATGCAAAAACCTCCTTGGTGAGGTCTCTGATGTGTATTTACAAGGACCACATCATTCAGGACCTATAAGAACTTAACAGAGTATTTGGATTTTCTTCTAATTGAAATTGGAAATAAACGGAAGGTATTAACTAAACGAGTTATGATCTGATTTGAAATTTGACAAACTTGTTCTGTCTTCTTCATGGAAGATAGACTCTAGAGGGCAACAGTAGAAGAACTAAGAACAGTTAGCATGCTGTTAGGATAATCTGGACGTAAGAAAATTGTGACTTAAACTAGAGGACATGGTGGGAAGAGGCCAGATTTGGAATACAGGCATGCTTCAGAGATATAGCAGATTCTGTTCCAGACCAATGCAGTAAAGGGAGTCATATCTATTTTTTGGTTTCCAAGTGCATATAAAAGTTACATTTACACTATACTGTAATCTATTAAGTGTTATGTGCATACCTTAATTTAAAAATACTTTATTACTGAAAAATGCTAACCATCTTCTGAGCTTTCTGTGAGTTGTAAACTGGTGGAGGGTCTTGCCTTGATGTTGCTGCCTACTGACTGATCAGGATGGTGGTTGCTAAAGGTGGGGTGTCTGTGGCAATGTCATAAAATAAGACTACAGTGAAGTTTGCCATTGACTTTTCCTTTCACAAGTAATTTTACTGTAGCATGCAATGCTGTTTGCTAGCATCTTTCCCACAGTAGAGGTTCTTTCAAAACTGGAGTCAGTCTTCTGCAGCCCTGCTAAGTTTATGTAATATTCTGAATCTTTTGTTGCCAACTACATCTTTACCAGGAGTAGATTCTGTCTCTAGAAAACCATTTTATTTGCTCATCTGTCAGAAACAACTCCTTATCTAGTCAAGTTTTATTTTGACAGTGCAGCAATTCAGTCACATTTTCAGGCTCTACTTTTCATTCTGGTTCTCTTGCTATTTCCAACACATCTGCAGTCATTTCCTCCACTGAAGGTTTCAATCCTTCAAAGTCTTTTATGAGGGTTGAAATCAACTTCTTCTGAAGTCCTGTTCATGTTGATATTTTGACCTTTCCCCATGATTCTGAATGTGCTTAATGGCATCTAGAATGATGATTCCTGTACAGAGTATTTTCAATTAATTTTCCCCGGATCCATCAGAAAAATCACTGTCTATGGCAGCTACAGCCTCATAGAATGTATTTCTTTCTTTCTTTCTTTTTAATGCTTTATTTATTTTTGAGAGAGAGAGGGGGGAGAGAGAGAGAGACAGAGAGAGAGAGGGAGAGAATGAATATGAATGAATATAAATGAATATGAACAGCAGAGGGGCAGAGAGAGACCCAGAATCCAAAGCAGTCTCCAGGGCCTGAGCTGTTAGCACAGAGCCTGACACGGGGCTTGAACCCACGAATTGTGAGATCATGACCTGAGCCAAAGTCAGAGGCTTAACCGACTTAGCCTCCCAGGTGCCCCAAGAATGTATTTCTTAAATAATAAGACTTGAAAGTTGAAATGACTCCCTTATCCAGGGCTACAGAATGGATGTAGACATACATTTATGTCTTCATGCCTGTTGTGTTAGCCTGTTGCTAACACAACAGGCATGAAGACATTAATTGCAAACTGTACATCTCCATCAGAGCTCTTGGGTGGCCAGGTGCATTGTCAATGAACAATAGTGTTTTGAAAGGGATTTTTTTTTTTTTTTTTTGAGCAGTAGGTCTCAATAGTGGTCTTAAAATGTTGTCAACAGATGTATAGTCATCCAGGCTTTGTTATTTTATTTAGAGAGCACATGCAGAATAGGTTTAACATACTTTTTAAGGGTCCTAAGATTTTAGTAATGATAAATGAGTATTGCCTTCAATTTCAAGTTACCAGGTGTATTATAAGCCCCTAACAAGAGAGTCAGCCTGTTCTTTGAAACTTTGAGGTCAGGCATTGACTTCTCCTAATTGTGAGAGTCCTAGATGGCATTTTCTACCAATAAAAGGCTGTTTCATCTATACTGAAAATCTGTTCTTTAGTGTGTAGCCACCTTCTTAATGAGGTTTGCTAGTTCTTTTGGGTAACTTGATGCAGCTTCTACATCAGCTTTTGCTTTTTCACCTTGCATTTTGTGGCCTGTTGAACCTCATGACCCAAACTTGCTAGCTTCATATTTTTCTTCTGCAGCTTCCTCATCTCTCTCAGCAATCATAGAATTAAAGTGAGGTAGGGCCTTCTCTGGATTCTGGTTTGATCTTCTATCCAGACTGTTAAAACTTTTTTCATATCAGCAATAAGGCTGTTTTGCTTTCTTATCATTTGTGTGATCACTGGAGTAGCACTTAAAATTATTTTTTAATGTTTTATTTATTTCTGAGAGAGAGACAGCATGAGCAGGGGAGGGTCGGAGAGAGAGGAAGACATGGAATCTGAAACAGGCTCCAGGCTCTGTCTGGCAGTCAGCACAGAGCCCGACACAGGGCTTGAACCCATGAACTGTGAGATCATGACCTGAGCTGAAGTCGGACACTTAACCAACTGAGCCACCCAGGTGCTTCTGGAGTAGCACTTTTAATGTCCTTCAAGATCTTTTCCCTTGCTTTCACAGCTGGGCTCTTTGTTGCAAGAGGCCTCGATTTTAGCCTGTTTTAGGCTTTTGACTTGCCTTCCTCCCTAAACTTAATCATTTCTAGCTTTTGATTTAAAATCAGAGACATGTGCTTCCTTTCACTTGAATTGAATACTTACGAGACTATGTAAGGTTCTTAATTGGACTAATTACAATATTGTTGTATCTCAGAGAATAAGGAGGCCAGTCAATGGATCAGCCAGAACACATACAACATTTACTTATTAAGTTCATCATCTAATGTAGGCAAGGTTCATGATGCTCCAAAACAATTACAGTACAACATCAAAGATCACTAATCATAGGTCACTATAATAAATATAAGAATATTGAAAAAGTTTGAAATATTTTGAGGATTACCAAAATGTGATCCTGAGACAGGAATGAGCAAATGCTATTGGGAAAATGGTGCCAATAGACTTACTCAATGCAGGGTTGCCACAAACCTTTAAACTATAAAAAAACTCAATGTCTGTGAAGGCAATAAAGTGAAACACAGTAAAACAAGGTAGGTCTGTATATTTTAGAGGCAGGATGTATGGAATTTGCTATAGGATTAGACTTTAGGAGGTGAACTTTTCAAAGAGGGAATTTTAATATGCAGCTAATGGTGACTTAGGCAGAAGAAAAACAATACAATGCTTTATTTATTTATTCAAATGTTTATTTATTTATTTTTGAGAGAGAAAGAGAGCACAGAGAGAAAAGGAGACCGAGAATCCCAAGCAGTCTCTGTGCTGTCAGTGCAGAGCTCAAGGCGGGGCTCAAACCCAAAAACCATTAGATCATGACCTGAGCTGATATCAAGAGTTGGACACTTAACTGACTGAGCCCCCTAGGTACCCCTGTTTTAATCAATCTTTCTTTCTTTCTTTTTAAATTTTAATTTAAATTTTAGCTGGTTAATATACAATGCAATATTGGTTTTAGGAATAGAATTTAGTGATTCATCACTTACATACAACAGCCAGTGCTCTTCACAATGAGTGCCTTCCTTAGTACCCATTACCCATCTAGCCTGTCTCCTGCCCATTTCCTTCTGTCAACTCATAGTTTGTTCTCTATCATTAAGAGTTTCTTGTGGTTTGTTTCCCTCTCCTCTCTCTCCACCCCCCAACATGTTCATTTGTTTTGAAATTCCACATATGGGTGAAATCATATGGCATTTTTCTTTCTCTGATTGATTTTTCTCGCATAGCATAACACATTCTAGCTCCATCCACGTCATTGCAAATGGCAAGATTTCATTCTTTTTGATGGATAAGTAATATTCCATTATATACATATTACATATATATAGTATATGTATATATTCTACCTCTTCTTTATCCATTCATAAGTCAGTGGCATTTGGTTTTTTCCATAGTTTGGCTATTGTTAATAATGCTGCTATAAACATTGGGATGTTAGGGAGACTTGGGGGAAGGGCAGAGAGAAAGAGAGAGAGAGAGAGTCCCAAGCAGGCTCAGCATGGAGCCCAACGTGGGACTTGATCCAATGACTCTGGTATCATTACCTGAACTGAACTCAAGAGATGGACACTCAACTGATTGAGCCACCAGTTTCCCCAACAATACAGTGTTTTATACCATCAAGCATATAACTCCAAATTGGTTGCTTCAGCTCTGCCCCTTTTTATCAGAGTGAATTTCGTCAAGGTATGTTGTATTTTCAACTTCCTCATTTGTAAAATGGTCATCATCCATCTTGGAGATTAATGCAAGAATTAAATGAGAAGAAGTATGTTAAACTACTTAGAATAATACCTGCCACATAGAAAAAGGTCAGTGCATGATAGTCCTTACTGTTTTCCTTTATAAAATTTTACAGATAAAAATGTCAATGTTAAAAAAGCTTTTTATAAAAACACACATACTGTAGATTGTTTTTTGTCATTGAAACAAATGGTCATGATAGCTTTAGGCTTGTATTAACTATGTAGGAGATAATGGACAGCCCCTGACATGAGCATGAGCCAAAGAAGAGTTATAGAGTGGTCTAAGTAGTTAACCACATTTTGGCAGTAGTAGAATGAGACAGGTTATATGATGATCCCTGGTTTCTAACCTGATCCAAAACCATCAATTACCTGAACTGGCAGAAAGAGTAACCTAAAAATGATAGGAAAATAACCTTTGTTACAGTCCTGTCCACAGCTATAGTGATAGGAATTTAACACATGAAGTATGCTGGGGACTTAGAGAAAATGCTAGGCAGGATTAGCCTATCAGAACACAGACAATCTAAGGTACTAGTTTTGTCATTTCCTGAAAAACCTTTCTTTCAGAATGCAGGGCATCCAAATTAAGGAAGTCTGAAAATCAAGTTTTTCAGAAATACTTCAACTTCATCTCAAGGGAAATTACACCTTCTCCCTTAAGAAAAATGTTAAATGCTGATTGATGTATCTTGGTTCACACTAATTTTATCTTACTGATAATTTTTGTTCTTACAAAATGAATTTGTTTTCCTAAGATATTGTGTAACCATTTAAAAATTTCCTTTTCTTCTGCTAATGTGAAGATATTTCTCCTACCCTCCCTTTCAGCTTTTCAGACTACCACTTTATACCTAAAAGGGCTACTACAGTGTTGTTGTATTTTAATCAAAATGCACCACCTAGGAAGAAAACCACAGCAGAATCATTGGGATCAACCTAAACCACTTATATTTCTTTAGTACCATTTAGATGCTATTTTAAAGATACAAAAAATTCAGTTTAAAGTCAAATACTTGGTCCAGATCATTACTGAAAACATTGTAGGAGCATTTTTAAAGTCATTAAAAAAATATTGACACATAAAACAGATTGCAGCCTAAATGTCACAATAGCGTTCACCCAGGGCTTCCACAGTGGGCCTACTGTACTGTGTCTAAAGAAACTTGGCATTTTGTCTAAGAACAAGTCAATAACAGGAACTCAATCATAAATGCCCCGGTTTCCTGCTAATATAGGACTTTCTGCTGCTAACTTGCACTGGGCAGGAGCACACAAGTTTAAATAACAGCTGGCAGCAAAGCCTGACAAGGAAGGCAGTATTATTTTTAAATTGGGGAATTGTTTTTCATAAATTTCTTTTCTTACATATTCTTTTCCAATTTTGCCATCATTATTCATCTTAGAATTGAATAAATGTTCTCGAAGTGACAGGAAAGACTACATTGAATCAATAAATGTAACTCCCTCCAGCCCCACAGTGGCCTCAAATAACTTCAATACATAAGCATCAGCCTTTTATTAATTGGACAAGCCTTCAAAAATGAGGAAAAGTAATTTATGTTGGCAATTTGATTAACAGGCTTCCTATGAACACACATTCCTATAAAGTTAACAAGTATGAACCATTCAAGACACACCAAGAAAAGTTCTTAGAAACCTTTCAAATGAAAATACAACAGAATACTCATAGCAAAAGGGGGTGCATAGCCTCTATCAAAGTGCCTATGCTGCTTGACTCAGGCTCACTTTCTGCAGTACTTGTCAAGTGTAAAAAGACTTTAGGATTGTGCACATGATCTGGGAGACCTTCTTTATTTCCTCTGCTGCTCCAATCTTTGTATCTACTAAGCTCCAGAACCAAGGACACAGTTCATCTTTATTAGAGTAAGAGGAGTTTCATGTTAGAAGTCATATATGGTATTGAGGTAAACCACACCAACCTTGGCGCCATGTTAAATTCAATAGCTCTTTCTAGGCCTCTCTTTCTTTGCCAGGATGTAGGTTACAAGTCTAGTCTCTGAGCCTGTAGACTATCATGACTGTTCCCACCTTACCTGGTTTTCATCAGTTAACTCCATTCCCATGCATACAACCAGACCCCTCCTTCCAGCCAAAGGGCACAGAGAGAATTATGAGGTAGTCAAACAAACATTTGAGTTGAAACCAGACATTCAAGCACACCAGTGTCAAAGAAAATTGTATCTGTCAAAAAGAGAGAAACTGAGAATATGGCAGTAGTCCTACATGTCTGTGTGAAGTCCACATTTCAGTTACCCAGAACCAGCAAGGTGCAACTCCTGTTTTGCCATAATGTGATTATGTATCATAAGTTATGTTAATTAACAGCAGTAATAATGGCTGATATAAATAACACTGGAAAATACCCCATAACAGCTACTGAGTTAGTGCAAACAAATACTGCTATTTTTAAGTCCCCCTGCTCCCCCTCTAAAACTACTCTATAAGGCTTAATAGTTTGGAAAAGTTATATCTTTTTCATACTCAGAATATTTAAATATTTTCTCTACTAGTCTGCTATTTTTTTTCATTACAACATTGAACATCAGCACAAAGGGTTGACCTGAAAGTTAAAGAATAAACAAAAAGAGCTTGGACCCAATACAGAGACCACAGGAAGCTAAGGACATCTCCTGAGGAATAGTTACATGAGATCAGTACTGCTAAGTTGTTAACACCAAAAGTTGGGCTGAATATTTACAGTTAAAAATGGAATTGCCACCAACTTAGATGATTTTTGTTGTTCTTTTCAATAAACTGTGTTAAGCCATATGAAATTACCAATATTCAACCATTTTGACCCATGAAAATGATAGTTTTGTATGGCTCAACATAAAATTTAGTTTCAGGATTTCAGGGGGTTGCTGTTATGTTCATTCATTTAATAATTTGTCCAGCTTTAATTTGGTATGCTATGGTGTGCCATGTCCAAGCCTGCCACTGCCCTGAGAACAAGCTAGACACATAGAACACGGAAGTATGTGACTGTGGAGCCTCATGGAATCTTAATAGGGTGACAGATCTTTGAGCCCTAATGTGTTCCCTCCCCAGTTTAGACTATAACAAGCAGCAGCCTGTGCATCTGGGCTCCTGCAGATCTGGTATTCTTACCCCACATAGGCTATACTGACAGACTCCACAGGGACCTCTGAGAGGCTGTTCCTATTCCTGCTTTGGTATACTTAGGTCTTATATGAATTCATGCATCTTTTTTTCTTAGTGTATTTGAAGCCCTGTCATTGGGTTTATACCTCTTTAAAAAAGATTACTGTGTTTTTTTGTAGAAGTTGTCCGCTCATCATTTTGAAATATCTATCTTTATTCCTGGCAATATTCCTTGTTTTGAATTTGACTTTGTCTAATATCAATTAGCCAGTCAGTTTTCTTATGGTTAATGTTTGTATTGTGTATCTAAGAATGTTTTTTGTTGAGTTTCATACACATTGATAGCCTAATCTGTTTATTTAGAGGTTAGACTCCTAGAAATCTTGGTTATTTGGAAAATAATTTTTTAGTTTTTAGAAAAAACTTTCTGAGTCATTAAAATAAGTGTTGTATGTCCCAAGCACTCAGTCTGTGGCAAAGACCCTCACTTCTATTGCAGTGATTCCTTACTGGGCTCCCGGCTTCTACCCTTGCTCTTTATACTGCTTCAGTATAGTAATCAGTGGCCCTTTAAGTCAGGTCATGTCATTCTGTCCCCAAAACCCTTCAGTGGCTTCTCATCTTACTCAGAAAAAGCCAAAGGTCTTACTGTGGTCTGCTAAAGCCTTTCAGGAAATAGTTCCTGCTACTTCTTTGACCTCATTTTCTACTATTTTTCTCCTGAAGGCCTCAGCCACAGTGGCCCCCTTGCTGTTCTTTGCATATATTATGCACATCCTCAGCTCAGGGCCTTTGCACTTCCTATTCCCACTCCTTGGGTCATTCTACCTCGGATATCCAGATGGTTTGTTTTCGCTCTTCCTCAGTGTCATCTTCAAGCCATACCTGAATATTATTTTAAGTATCAGTCCCCTCCTTCCTCACTCCTTTACTTTGCTTTATTTTTCTCTCTACTACTTTTCATTACCTGGCATGTGCATTTGTTGATTGTCCATCTTCCCTGTTAATTAAGAGTGTTAAACTTCCTAAGTTTAGGGACTTTGATGTTTCCTGCTCGGATCCCTACCACCTAGAATACTGTCTGATGTATGGTAGGTGTACAATAAATATTTGTTTAATAAATGAATGAATGTATTCTAGTGCTATTTGTACTTACAATAAGGTTTCCAAATGACAGCATTCATATGTATAGCATTCAAGCGCATACTATTTCTACTCTGTTGTGAGCTGACATATCATTTTTTATATAGTTTGGGATTTTTTTTTTTACTGTTTAATCTTTTGGAACTCCTTAATTCTTAGACTTTCCACTTTTTTTTTCTTCTACAAATATTTCCTGGATCTGCTCTGTACTATTTCTAGGTACTGCTGAAAAGTAGTTAATGGGCAGATAAGAGTCCTGTTGTTAAGGAGTTTACACTTGAATGAAGGAGACTGAAATAAATGAAGGTAATTTCCTCAAATGATAAATACCATGAAAAGAATTATAGGAATAGAAAGTAAATTGGGCTTGTGGCTGGGGTACTGCATTAGTTTGTTGGATAAGAAGACCTTTTCAGGAGGTATCCCAGGAGCTGGAAATGGAGAGAAGTAGCCAGCAACCTGGAGGAGGTGTTAGGGAGGGGACAGTGAGTAGGGCAGGTAGAGGGGAAGGAGAGAAGGGAGTCCTGTGAAGGCAGGAAGTAAGTAGAGGATAGATTGGGTTGGATTTTGTAGGCCATAGTTTCAAGTCTACATCATATTACAGTTGAAATGGGAGCCAATGGAGTGATATCTGATCTACATTTTATAATCTCTAGCTGCTTGTGAGTTGTTGTGTCAGGGAGTTAGTTTATTTGGGAATCCCAGTAAGTTCTCTAATAGAGAGATTTCAGTATAATATTTAATTTTTGTTTGCATCCATAAAACTGGCATTTTTTTATTTAATGGGTTTTAGGAAAATCTCAATTATTAAATACACAACACCATGTATTGTGGATATAAAAGTTAAAAACACAAAGTAAATTGAATTAAATATTTAATCTACATATTTAGGGCACCTGGGTGGCTCAGTAACTTAAGCATCTGACTTCAGCTCAAGTCATGATCTCACGGCTTGTGAGTTTGAGCTTGGTCTTGGGCTCCATGCTGACAGCTCAGAACCTGGAGCCTGCTTTGGATCTGTGTCTCCCTCTCTGTCTGCCCCACCCCTGCTTGTGCTTTGTCTCTCTCTCTCAAAAATAAACATTAAAAATTTTTAAAAAATATTTAGATTAACCTAAATCTAAATAAATAATGTTGGATTATGAAGTTATGTTATAGGAAGATGCATTTTCAAATTATATATCTGAATATTAAAAAAATTCCAATTAACTGTCAAATGAATAGATTGTTACAAATTAGATATTTAACTTTATGAAATAGGATCTTTTATTCTTTCCCTAGGGTAGCAGTGGCAAATGTTTGCCTCCCCTAAATGACCAGCTTCATGAGGGGCTCTTTTCTGTCTTTCCTTTCTAAGTAGGAGTGGTCTTAGGGATGGGCCAGAGGCGTCATATAGGCTAGAATTCTACTAGTCTGTTCTGCTGTTTGTATTTCAGACAACAAAAAGTGCACAATGCTTAGTTTTTCTCAAACTTGATGAAAGGTCTCATGTGGCATAGAAGTTATTCTTATGTGGTGTAGAGTTATAACAGTTCTAATATTTTCCACTTTCACAAGGTCAATCATAACTTTCTGATTCTGTAAAATACCTTGTATCAGTAAAATAATATATATTTTTTAAGTTTATTTATTTTGAGAGAGACAGAGACAGTGCGAGTGGAGGAGGGGCAGGGAGAGAGCAAAAGAAAGAATCCCTCTGCTAGCACAGAGCCTGACATGGGGTCTGAACTCATGAAAACTGGGAGATCATGACCTGAGCCAAAACCAAGAGTCTGACACCTAACTGACTGAGCCACCCAGGCACCCCTAAAATAAAATTTTATTTGTAGCTCTATGTGTCTTCATTGCTCACTTCCCTCATTCTTTGTTTCCAGTCCAGTGATTTCTGGGGCCTGATTAAAAATTGATATAACCTTGGACCTTCTAGTCATTGAAGAGTCCTAGCATGCTTTCACATTGTAGAAAAGAAAAATACACAGATTGACAGCTGTGTCACTGAAGGAGAAACAAAGTATATTAATTAATAGCAAGGCCCTCAAAGCTTCTCTTGGTATTTTGGATATATTCCATTTACCAACAACTATTTTTTCCTGTCATGAGGCAGGCAGAGATGAGACATCTGTTAACAAGACAGCCCCTTTTCCAGGAAACATACCATCCCTTAGGAATTATATATATTTGTACATGTATACATTACAAATATATGTATGGATCCAGATTTCTCATCATGGTCCAGGAAATTAACCCTCCAGCACTTGGTGCAAGTTCTGCATTCTTTGTTCCTTCTTTTATCAGCCAGTCTCAATCTCAGCTTCCAGTGGCTGTTTAATTTAGTAAATTCCACACATTTGCTATAGAGTGATGAGCCTGTGGGGTGATAGGCATTATTTTCTTGGTGTAGATGGGGGGACAAAAATGATTGTGTAGCGTCTCCCCGATGGTGGATGACAGGATTTGAGCCCAGAACTTCTGACTCTAAAGCTTATGTCTTTCCACTGATACCTTTGTTGTTTCTTAATAATGAGTTCTTAAAGAAATGAATGAAAGACCAAAACAAATCTGCCTTTTGGCCCCGCAGACCAAGAAGCGATGAAGAATAGGATTGTTTCTTTAGGGAGCATTTTTCCTTTGTCATGCCTGCCTTTTTGCAGACCCTTTTATCAAAGTGCCATTGTTTTTCTCACAGTGCTGTTAGTTCATAGTAGCACCTAGAATTAGGAAATTTTGGAAATTAAAGCCATATTATCTGGTTAGAGGATTTCAAGGGAATGAGACTCTTTGGTTGTTACTGAGGAAAATGTCCTGCGACAGTGTCCTGAACACGTGTCTCACTTTTTGATGTGCTCACAGCAGAGCCTGTGCTTCTCAAACTGTGGTGCTCGCCCATGAAGGCAAATGGTGCAGAAACAGGGAGGCCTTTTTACAGGAAACATAGTCACTTTTATAGACATGCCCATTGACATGGTCAGGTTTAGCAGCTTAACTCAAGACCACACAGGGAGCTGGAGAAACAGCTGGCAAAAGAGCATCTGCCTTCCAGCCAAATGGTCTTTTCCTAAAACTATCTACCTTCCTCAGGAAACTAGTCTTTTAATAGAAGCCTAGCCTCCACCAAGAACCTGGGCTGGAAGATGAATAGAGCTATCCTTTGAGAGCTTCCTGTCCGTTCAGTGTTTCCACTGGGCAAGTTGTGCGGCCTTGAATCACAGGGATGAGTCAGGAGCACAGAGCACTTTGACATGAGGCTGCAGCTCTGCCTAGTACACCGCCCAATAAAG
Organism: Crocuta crocuta; assembly: GCF_008692635.1. Taxonomy (NCBI): domain Eukaryota; kingdom Metazoa; phylum Chordata; class Mammalia; order Carnivora; family Hyaenidae; genus Crocuta; species Crocuta crocuta. The sequence continues at coordinate 1,050,414 of NW_027530974.1, read as the reverse complement.
TCAGTAATGGACAGTAGTGGTTTTAATGTATGTGTGACTTTGCTGATAGTTGTTTTTTAATGCTGAGTTTTATTGGTTCTCCATTGAAAAGATGACTGAAACTTGGAGTGAAGAAGTTATCTCTCCAAAGAGGGGTGTGCGACTGCTGCTGTACCCATTCACCTCACTGACCCATTCGCTAATTAAAAGGCTCAGATTGTCAGTGGTGTTTTGTTTTTGTGGGTTTTTTTTGTAGGTATCCATTTAGGGTCAAGTTTTATGTAATCCTCATCATTAAGGTTGTCATGGCTATTGTCTAATGTACTTATAAAGGTATACTTTGGACATACTCTGCTTTTATAAAAATTTGAGCACCGTAAGAATCTCTTTTGGGAATTCTTTTGGTTGACACAATTTGATGTCAAACAGAGAGTCATTAAGATTGGCATTCTGCAACTTTCCTCTTGTTGACAGAGTACACCTTGTTTAACTTTTTTCCTCTGTTTTTTAAATGATGTCTCTGAGCACCTATTGCCACCTTGCTGACAGTTAAGACAGTGCCTTGTTAGAAGTTAAGTTTGCTATTCTGAATTGCCCAGACCTAGGTGAGAGGTAAATAAACCACAGGCAAGCCTGCTGTGTGATCTACAGTTACTTTGAATTTGTTTTGGATTCAACACTTAGTGTAGGCGTCAAACTCTGTTGAAAAGACATAAAAACAATTATAGAGGGCTGCTATGATAAATTTTCAGGCGTGGATTCCATGCTTAGCCCTGTGAATTTTTTTTTAAGTGCTTCTGAGTGGAGTTGTGCCTTGTGACTTACACTGTTACTAAATTTTGGTTAGTGTAAATTCTTTTTGGTCTTGGCATCAAAAGTAAAACATAATGTAGTATCCAATTCAAAGTTGTGTTCATAGTACAAGGTGTTTATTCATGCAGTGAGGGAAATAAGCCACCAGGTGGCTCAAGTATATAGCATCTACATTTCTTAGTCTTTGATCATTATACTTAAGTTTTGCAGTTGCTTTGCAATTTTAATAAAAACTATTGCAAGGATTGATTGTTTTCACACAGTCTTAGAATGGTAAAGCAGAAGTTTGCCTTTTTGAATTGTGTCACTTGCTCGGATTTGCAAGTTTTGGACCCAAACACTGTTTTGCTAAATTTATAGAAAACTTGAACGTTATTTTTTTTGGCTGAAGTAAGTGCCCCTAAATTGTCATCTTAGAATGTTATGGTAATTTGTTTATCTGTTTATTTTGACATATACTTTCCACAGTTGCAAATAAAATTAATAGATATGTTATTAATTCACTAATAGATATGTTATTAAATTTCACTTTTGAAATTTAAACTGTCAGCATGGTTTACATTGTCTTATTTTATGCTTATGTTCTTTAGAAAATGAAGAGATACAATATGTAAAACATCAACACATAATTTTTGTGGACTTATTATTGCCCAGGAGGAATTAAAGAAACCAATTTTATTACATGATAAGAAAGTTGCTATATAGGTTCCCACTAACATAGACAAAAAAGGATTTAAAATGCCAGAATATTTGCTTTATTTTAGAATATGTGTATAATAAAGTTAAAGTAAAATTAACCCTTGGGATTCTGCCATTTTAGCAGACCAAGACACGTCTTAATTTTGGTTCTTATACTTTTTATTTTTCAATCACAGACTTCCTGGAATTAGGATATTTTTTTCTGATAAGTTTAAGGCATAATAGAAAATAAAACACTTCTTTAAAAATTTAATGTCCAGTTTCCTGTTTATCTAGGTCTTTTACTTGAGAATTTTTGGACAGTCATTAGAACTATCACTTTTATTATAAAATAAGGTGAAATTCAGATCAGGTTTTTTTTCTTTGTATTAATTCTGGTTACAGCTTTTGATGGGGAAAAGATGAAATAAGTTTTAAAAAAACTTGTATTAAAATTACCATGATTTTATTTACATTTTTGTTAATTCCATGTAAGTATAATTATCTCAGAAAGGAAACCAGAATTTTTACTGATATTGTTAAGCAATGTTTTTGTGTCATTTTAGTGAAGGCTGATAATTCCAAAGACACTTTAAAAAGTTGTGACTAGCAGAATAGCATTTATTTAACACTGCTCTACCGTAACTGCTCAAAGGCACTGTTACTGTGTCTGAAAGTCTTGATATATGTTCTGTTGACTAATAAATATGTTCTATTGACTAATAATAAAAATACTAATTTTTCCCCTTGTACACACAGCCATGTGGTAATCAGGAATCTTAAGCAATGTATCTTTGTTAAGGTCTTAATTTTTGTCAAATAAATTGATGTGGTTTAAAAACTACCAATGTATGTGAACAGTGTAGAAGAAGCTGTATATATGTTTCCTCCTCCCCTGTAATTAGTAAAATAAAACAAAAAAGTGTATGTGTGCGCGTGTGTGTGTGTGTGTGTGTGTTTGTATGTAAAGGGCTTTTTAAAAAAGTGTTTACTTATATTTGAGAGAGAGACAGAGCACAAGCAGGGAGGGGCAGAGAGAGAGGGAGACACAGAATCTGAAGCAGGCTCCAGACTCGGAAGCTGTCAGCATAGACCCGACATGGGGCTGGAATTCACGAACCGCGAGATTATGACCTTAGCCGAAGTTGGATGCTTAACCAGCTGAGCCACCCAGGTGCACCATTGTGTGTGGCACTTTTTAATGCTACTTACTTCTTATTTATGCTGGTGGCTTGGTATAAAAGTGGAATCTTTTTTGTCATAATGATAAAGGAATTAGAAATGTAAAGCAAGGAAGTAAAATTGGTAGAAAATGCTTAAATATATCATTTAGTGTTATAATCCTTTTAGATACATTTATTTATTGGGTTTAAACAACTGTATATGTGTATCCCATGAGAAATAGACCTTTAAGAATTGTGAAGCATATTTCCCCTAACTTTATTTTTCATATTTCTTTACAAGCTTTTAAAAAAATTTTGCATTGTGAGTATTTTTATACCCTTTCCTCCTGCTTTAAAATTCTGAATTCTTTTAAATTAGCTTTACTGTGTATGTTGCTTCAGAAATGACAATAAATTTAAAAATTAAGCTTTGATATGGAAAGAACTTAGGTATGGAATACAAAACTGCCTTGATCAATTGGTGTCTCTCCTCATATACACATAATCCAAACTGCTGACAAAGCTGAGATTAAGTCAGGATTTCCTGAGGTTTGGAAACTACCTAGCTTGACTTGCATCATGTTGAATTGAGAAAGACAGGTAATATTTATATGTCATTTTTTTAAAAAGCACTTTCACTAAGCTTTCACTGTTTCAGTGATCCATGTGGCTATTTCATGTGTGTTTGGTGCTTTTACAATCTTAAGCTGAAATTCATGGATAACACATCTTAACTACGCACATTAAAAAATCTATGTAATGTTTTTACTACAAGTAAAAAGAGAAATGAAAGTAGTTTGTCAGGAGAATTTGTGTTTCTGTATATAAATGTAGACGCTGTTGCATTAGAACATTTGATGAAGCACGCAGATGTGTGTACCTAAGGTCGAATCCCAGATGTGATGGCTGCAAATCCAAACTGTGATACCAGTGAAGAGCAGTGGCAGCTCTGCAAGCACTAGTGGCCATGCTGTTGGTATCCTCATTTTTTGAAATCGACCAATTGGGTAAATTTGGAATAAAATAGTAGTTTTCTGTAACACATACTCTATAATACATACTTTGTGCCTAAGTAAAACTACAGTTAGGATATGCTCAGATAATTAGAAAAAAGTTTTGTTTTGTTTTGATTTTAATGCAGAGGTAGGACTGTTCCAGGCATTGCAGTACTGCTAGCCTTCCTGGTCTCCATCCCCTAAGCCAGCAGCATCTCTCAATGATTCTGTTAATTAGAATGCCTCCATAAATTTCTAGCCTCCTTCTTTCCTTTTTTTCATACTTGAAGACAAGTTTTATTTGGGGAGAGTTTCTAATTGTTAGAGCTGTAGGCAAGTTCCAGCCTCTTTTTAAGAAAAATTATTTTTTTAATGTTTTATTTATTTGTGAGAGAGAGAGAGAGAGAGACAGTGTGAGCAGGGGAGGGTCAGAGAGGGAGGGAGACACAGAATCCAAAGCAGGCTCCAGGCTCTGAGCTAGCTGTCAGCACAGAGCCTGACACGGGGCTCAAACCCATGAACTGTGAGATCATGACTTGAGCTGAAGTCGGATGCTTAGCCAACTCAGCCACCCAGGTGCCCCTGTAAATTCCAGTCTCAATAGCAGTTCTAGAGAGCTAGTAGTTTCAGAGATCCCAGTGTTCAAAAGTATTTCAAAATTAATAACAACAGAAAAAAACCATACCAAAAGGAAAGAGTTTTTAGATTGATTTGGAATGGACAGCCATTGATATCAGTCCACTAGGACTATGGGAATGTTGGCTGTGAGAGCCGGTGGTAAAGCCATAGCAAATTTCTTGGTCATGTTCATTCAGTAACACTGTTAAGAACTTTCTTTGTCAGGCAGCGTCAGGGTGAATGAAACTTGTTTTCCTTTCCTGAGAGAGCTCAGGCTTGTGTGTGAGAAGACACACACACACACACACACACGCTTTCCTCTACCTTTACATTTTCTCCTGTATTGTGGTAGCGGTAGGCCCTTAGGATAATGGCCAAGAGGACACTGTCATCAGGAAGCATGGTGGGAATTCTAGCCATACCCCTTATAAGAAGTGACATCTTGAACAGAAATTTAACTTGTCAAAGCTTGGCTTTCTACCCTGTAGAATGAGGATAATGATCTTACCTACATAATAAGACGACCGTAAGAATTAAACAAGAAATGCTGTGTAAAGACAGCACAATTATCAATAAAGAGTGTGTAAAAGGTTGTCTTTTAGTATTTTATTTTTAACACAAGGGAAAAAAAACAGGCAATAAATTGGGTTGGTGTATTACTAAACTATGTTTGGTCTTTTATTACAAATATTAAAAAAAAAATCCCTGTGGCTTGTACTATCAGGTTTTCATTCCATACTTGATCTCCCCCCGCCACCACCATGGTTATTTTTTTAGGAACAAAATATAAAAATAAAAAACATTTGTACTTTTAGTAAAAGTGGCAGGTTGAATGTTTTCAGTTGGCTGAGTTGCCTTCCTGAGCTTAGTGATCTCACCTCTGTCTTGACCCTGAGGAGAAAGGAGATAGGAGTACTGAGAGGATTTAGAATGAGAAATAAATCTGTTGAAATATGAAGGAAAGTTATTGAAATCTATAAAAGGTTTATGTTTGTTAATGCAAGTTATCCTTTCATCTCCCTGAGTTCCATCATTTAAAGAGAGAACTGCTATATGTGTCAATAACCTGGTAGTCATGGAATCATTAGTTATCTTGGTCATAGAAAGTTTGAGCAGAATTGATCTTTGTGTTGTAGTGGTTGGTACTTGTAGACCTAAGCCATCAGTTATGTAGTAGAATATCAAAGCCATTCCCCATAACCAGTGGGATACAGACTGAGAAATAATTATTTTCAGATGTGAAAGTGTGTTTGCAATCCTCCAGAGAGGTGTACTAGTTTCACATTCTGCAGATGCCATCCAAGTATGTTCTGGAAGTATATTCAGAACTATAAAGCAGGAGATTATGAAGTGCAGAGTGAGCAGAGTCATGTAGAGCAATGGCTGCATTCTTGGCTTCTAAATACTGTGTATTCTTGGGTCCCATGGAGATCTATTTAGTCAGGATTTTTAAGGTGAGGTCTGGGTCTTTGCTTCCCAGTTGATTCTGACAAATCATATAGATTTGGGAATCAGCATTATGGATTGGAAAATTAACCCTCCAAACATAAATCAGCCTGCATTTCCTGTTGTCCATTTGCTATTTCTACCTGAATGTTTCCCTAAATCTCAAAATCAACACAGGTTAAAAAAACATCTGCACTCCTGACCTCTGGATCCATGCCTCACCTTTTCCTCACCGTTAGCTTCAACTCCAGTTATTGTTAGCTTGATTTGTCTCCCTGTTATCCTGGTCTAAAATACCAGTTCCCTTTGAATGGTTTTCTGTACCTCCCCCCATCCCCACATTTTTCCTTTTTATTAACTCTCACCTGGGCTTTTTTTTTTTTAAATTAACTCTCACCTGGAATTTTGTAGTCTCATTGATTGTACTGTATTCAGTCTTTCCCACAAGTTTTTATCAATATGAGGTCCATTTTCTTCTGTACTGATACTGTGAATTAACCTAAATGCTTTAGCCTAGCATTCTAGCCTTTCCACAAATCATCACAGTTTTCTCTCTTAAATGTATCACAAGTTTGGCCATAATGGATGACTGACTGTTCTTTTACCCTGCTTTGCCTTTCTCATGTTCCCATGTTATTACTTGTGGGAATGGTGTCCTCCTATGTGGGGTCTCACTCTGTTGCTTTCCCACTGTTCATCATGACCCAGCTCAAGTGTCAGGTACTGGAGGAAGGCTTCCTGATCCCTCCTTTACCAGATGTGCCCTTGGCTGCCTCTGATTCCTCTGCAGTATGTTATAGTTCCTTGATTATTGGCTTATCCTTAGTATTGACCTTAAGCTCCTTGAGAACTGATCATCTTGATATCCCTGCAGCACTAAGTAAAGAACCTCGGTCATTGTAGATTAGGGAATAAGTATTTGTCGAATTCTTTAGAATTGGTTACCTGGAAAATATCTCACTGCTGCAAAGAATAGGAATTAAAACCTCTTACTACCTTTTCCTACCTCAGAAATGAACCCAATCCATATCAAAATACAGCATTTTATTTTGGAACTCAAGGAGGAGTTTGGTTATGTGACCATTATAGAATAGTTTCATACATTTCAGTGAGGCAGCTAGAGACACTAAAAGAAGGTTCTTGATACTGTTTTTATAGGCAGCTTTAAATTACTTTTGGATTTGGAAGTATTGGATATGGAAAAGCTAAAAACACTTCTGTTTGACCACTGATGAGTTTAACTAAATTGGACTTTGTGTCTAAGGAGAGAACTCTGAGTATTTAGAGAAGATAATAAAATCCATATTCCAATTGTGTGCTGTGCAGGAGCTCTTGTGGACCCAAATTACCCCCTTACTTTAAATCCTCCCTCTTCTGTGGAAATAGGTGTGTTTCCTCTAAGAATGTGGCGAGCTGTCAGCCTGAAGAGAAAAGAAAGCAGCTTGAGTGTATAGGTAGTTGATTTGTCAGTAACTAATGGGTCTGGATTAGAGTGCTTATTGTGTCCATTCTAAGCTGGAAGCTCTGAGGGGCCTGGAGATGTCACTGCTCTGCTTTCCTGGGCAGATTACTTAAGAGTATTGTTTTCTAGTGTTTTAGAGGAGAGACTTGAGTTCAGTGATTCTGAAATGAGAGTGCTGGTTTAAATCTGTAATTTTCTGCTCTTTAGTAATTGGCTATATTGGAAACATTTTTAAGTGACAGTCCCTTTGAGTAAAGCAATTTCAGCTTAAAAACCATTACTTGTTCCCTCCTAATATGGATGCCATTTTAGGTTATCTGTTATAGTGTAAGAAAGGTAGATAAAAGTCACCGCCCCGGTTTTAAATCTTCACTGTTTTACTTGCTTGACGTGTCATGTAGGCAAAACCTTCTTAAATTCATTTTAAACCTTAATGTTCTCTTCTGAAAAATGGGAATAGTGATGGTACTATTCCCATAGGCCTGTGGGTGGGTTAAATGGAATGATGGATAGCAAGCACTTAGCACTGTATCTCTCATGGTATGGGTATTTTCTGCAAGGCATTTTTGTGCTCCTTTCATTTTGTATTTTGTTTGAGAGCTTGGTACCTCTCCAAGGAGTGGCTTAGGTCTAGTTGGATGAAAGTCAATCTTGTGATTGTGACTAATGGGGCCACAGGTAAATCATATCCAGAGAACTGTGAATTCTTGTTAAGTGGTGAATGAAAGAATGAAACTTGTTTCCCAAGCATGTTATAGGTCTTGCTAGTCTCTGTGACTTTGTCCCAAACCACGAGAATGGAGCTGAAGCAGAATCTGAAGGTCTGTGTAAAGGTCTGTCCTTGGCCTGAGTCAGGAATGCTTTACCAACTGGAGGCACCTTCTCTCCTGAGTGCAGAAAGGACCAATCAACTGAAGCCAACTTATTTAATGTTTCTTTTGTGAACCTGAGTTGTGAATGAAGAACATCTCAGGTCTTAAATAATACCATTACAAAATCAATAAATCAGACATGGTATATATGAGAATCTAAAAAGGAAGAATACTTTAGGATATTTTAGTGATCTGGCAAAATTTTAAAAACATTGGTTTTAAACATAGAGTATCATGGATGGTTAATAGTAGACTTCACTTTCAGTTGAAAATATCACATTTNTATCTATTTGTTTGTGAAATGTGGCAAAGAATGTGGCAAGAATTTTTTCAGGTTCCCATTTGCTTTAGAGTATTAGTACATGGCTACTAGCACTTTAAATCCTATACTTTGATTAGTCAGATCTTGATAAGTGAATCTATGTAGGTGGTTTGTGGTTTCTAGATCTTGCTTGACAGAATGGATTTTTTTTCTTTAAATCAGTGAACAAAATTAAACAATGGTCTTCAGTGTGTTTTAGAGTAAATGCTTGAAGGCAGCTGGAGGGTACCCCAAATATAGAGCTGAAGCTTTTCTAGAATGTTTATTGTAGGAAGGCTAGCTAGCACTTTGTTTCTGTGGAAGTAACTATTGGGGTTTGTTACAGATCCCTCCATCCAGGTTGTCCCAGATATTCAGATGCTTTAATGGAAATCTTTAAAAGGTACCATTGGACTTATTCTGGGAATCAGCTAAACTGAATAGGCAGACTTAACAACAGAATTTAATTGGCACTTTGGTATTTTAAAGAAGTAGGCCCAATCCTACATTGCAATAACATAAACATGTGATTTCTGAAGTGCTATATGCAAATAATATTCTAATAACATGGTACAGTAAAACATCACAATAGTCACACTTTAAAAATGAACACCTTTCACTTTCCTGTATTCTCTTAAAGTTTTTGTCTTTAGGACACTTGAGTTTTTATGATAAAGTACCTTGGTTCTCAGTGCTAGTTTCGCTGCATTAGAACCACACTGGTAGCTTTGGTGATTTGAAGCCTAGGCAAGTTTGAGAATTATTTGTAAGGATATAACACTGTATTTAATAGAACAACTTTTAACAAATATGTAGGAATTATTTTTTGACAGACACTTACTAAATATATCTAGTTTTCAGTTTTCTCATCTGTAAAGTGTGAATAATAAATATGGAGAGTTTAGGGGTGATGGTGAGTTGGTTAAAAAGGAGTGGCAAGAATCTGAGCATGTGTGAGATACTCCTACATACTTCGAGGTCTACTCATTATATAGATGTGGGTCAATGTGCTTTGAATGAACTTTATTTTTAATCACAAGTTGATGAGGCCTAAGGACATGGACTCACACATATATACCATGATAGGTATAACACCATCATGGTCCCAGTTCTCTAAAAATGGCCCTAGAGTGGCAGCTAGAATTTTCTGCTGAGGCACTGATTATGTCTTGGGAGAAATCCTAAACGTCATTACTGCTGATCTGGGAAGAGGATGAAGGAACTTGCATGTAGGATGAAATAATACTAGCAGGAGAGATAGTACAAATCTATGCTTTTGTCCATATTATACAGTTTTGTCCATTATACAGTTGTTTTAGTCTTTGTAGGTGGTGCTCCAGATCTATTCCACTTTTCCTGATCTCTCCAGGTTTTACCACAGACCCATTCCTTTTAGCAGAATATCTTTTCTTCCACACAGATGTGTCCTAAAGTTGATATCTGAATGGACACATGTTAGAATTAATATGAAGAATATACAGTTATAAGAGTGCAATATTTGGAACAGATGATGATGCATATGAACTTGTACATTTCACTGCTTAGCTAAGTGCTAAGTGTTTTTCAGAGTCCAGGAAAAGTTTTAGAGTCAGACCTAAGTTCAAATCCTGGTTTTACCTTGTTTTGACTAATATGCGTCCCTGGGCCTCTCTATAAAATATGAGCTCTGAGAAAGCAGGGGGCTTGTCTCTTTCTTTCATTGCATAACTTCATGCTGAGTATAGTGACTGTACAAACAAACACACGCACAAATGGTTGTAGAATGTGCTAGGTGCTGTGCAAAGGAAAGCATGGTGACACGCTGGAGCAGTCTCATAATCTCCTCACAGTTGTGCCAGTTCACAATGGGATAAGCACAAAAAGTGAGAGACTCCTAGTAATGTGATAGAGAAAATTTTTGTCTGTTGATGCTAATAATGAAAATTTTGATCTTATGTTTTGTATGTCTTTTTAAAATTGCATTTAAAAAGAAAATAATTTTTACTATATTTTGCAAAAGAATAGTTCCATGATAGATCAGAAATTAAAAAAGAAAACCCCCTTTCCTCACAGGCAGTTTGAGAAGCACTGCACTGGAGGGTAACAGGATGGTTTAGGTCAGGAATGGCCTCTCTGAAAAATGAGATTTGTGTTGAAATCTAAAGATACAGGAGAATATCTTTCTAGACAGAACAAACAATAGTGCAAAGGTCTCAAGTGCAACAAGCCTGGTTATTATGTTTTAGAAACAGAAACAGGCCAGGAGCATAATGAGTAAGAGAGTGATGAGAAGGGTGGTTAGGAGGTGGACAAGGGCCAGACCCTCTCAGGGCTTCTTGACCCTTGATAATTAGGTTAGGTTTTATTCTGAGTGCCAACTGTTGGATGATTTTTGTCAAGAAAGTAGTGTGACTTCATTTATGGTTTAAGATCACGTTTGCAACATGGATTATAGTGGTCAAGCATGGAAAAGAATGCACCACTTAGGAGGCTGGTATAGTAGCCTAGGCAAGAGGTGATGATGGTTTGGATAGGAGTGTAGGCAGGGGAGATGAGAAAAGTAGACTATTCAGAATGATGCTTTGATGTTGAACTGATAAGATTTGCTGATGGATTAGATTTGGGGAATGAAAAGACAGGAGGAGTCAAGGATGAATCCTAAGTGTTTTTCTTGATCATTTGGGTGAATAGAGATGCCATTTATTAAATGGAAAGACACTTTTAAAAAACATTATTTAAATCTTAGTTAACATATAGTGTAATAATGGTTTCAGGAATAGAATTTAGTGATTCATCACTTATGTATAACACCCAGTGCTCATCCCAGCACATGTCTTCCTTAGTGCCCATCACCCATTTAGCCCACCCCCCTACCTAATACCCCTCCAGCAACCCTCAGTTTGTTCTCTGTATTTAACAGTCTCTTATGGTTTGCTTCCCTGTTCTTAATCTTATTTTTCCTTCCCTTCCCTATGTTCATCTGTTTTGTCTTTTAAATTCCACATATTAGTGAAATCAAATGATATGTATCTTTTTCTTACTGGCTGTTTCACTTACAGTAATCCATTCTAGTTCCATTTATAGTGTTGCAAATATTTCATTCTTTTTGACCATTGAGTAATATTCCAGTGTGTGTGTGTGTGTGTGTGTGTGTGTGTGTGTGACATCTTCTTTATGCCTTTGGAATGGAAAGACACCTTTAGAAGAGAAGGGTGAGTGGGAACTGAGAATTAAGAAGTGTTAGTTATCTTCCTTGTTGATAATGTACCTTTTTAATTAATCCTTTTAAAAATGGAATTTCATAGATCTGTCTTACATAGTATTGTGGCAAGGAAATACCTAATGAAGTATGGAGTCTCTAGTCATTCTAAGGGTCTAACAAACATTGGAGAAAGAAATCTTTTTGTTTATCAAATATTTTGGAAATCTCAGAAAAATACTAAGGAATTAATGGGAGGATTTGTTTACATTGGTTATTATTTATTCCAAAGCAGCATCCTGCTCTGTATTTATGTAATTGGCATTTGCTTATGTGTTTGCAAGAAACAAGTTACTCAAGTAGTGAAGTATAAATATTGTGGGCAGTCATATAGCTTTATCACACACAATTGTCTTTCTTTATGAAACTGAGAAAAAAGGGGACAATTCAACTTTCATATTAGCTTTTAAGTCCTGAACTTTATCCTCCAGACCATTTTTGTGTTTGCTAATACCTTTTTTTTTTGTTAGAAAATTCAAATGATGAAAATCTCAAGATTTATGACCAAATTTGGGGTTACTGTACTGGGTCTAGCCACTGACCAGGAGAACAACTGAGAAAACAGACTAGTCCTGGTGTACACCTTTCTCTGCAGCATTAGAGGCTCTCCATAAGACCCTGGTGTTTTGTGTTTTTTGTTTTTTTTTTTGGTCTGGGCTCTGTAAGGTGAGAATCTGACATTCTTCTTCTTTTATTTCCCTGAGAGAGTTATTTTGATATTTTGAAATATGCCTTGACATTGCCCAACCTCTGGCATCTCTGCCTATAGTGGTGGCCAGTTTTGCCAATTCTCTGGCTTTCATTGATTCAACCTTGTACCTCTGAGCAGTCCTGAAGTGTCCCAGTTGCTGTCATTCACACCACAGACTGAGAAGAATTGCTTAATCTAGCTGCAGTTAACCCATACTTCATGACTGATCCTTGTCAATAAATTATGCCACTGTTGTATTACATCTTTCAGTATGAGCAGATGGGTGTATCATCTTAATATTAATTTCTCTTTAAGTAAGAATTTAATTTATTTACTTTGGCAGTTAATTTCAAAATAGAGAACCATTCACACACACACATATATTTTTTGTATAACCTTTTTGTACTCTCTGTGGACCTTACTACCGCAACTTCTTGAAATCAAGTTTCAAAGATAACATTTACATTTCTTCTTATTAAGAGCAACTGCCTCTTTTTACAAATGAGTTATCTTGGATTTAAGTCAGAGTTGTTCTATGTATTGTGCTGTGTTTTACCATCTTTATTATGCTTTTCTATGTGTACTATGGTAGTTTGCATTTCTGATCTCTTGGACTAGATGGTAGTGTTCTTGAAGGCAGGTAGCATTTTTATTCATTGCTATATTCTACACAAATAGTAAATTGTCTGTTGTGTAAAGTAGTTATTCAGTGAAAGAATGTCAAGAGATCTCAAAGTATGCTTATGATAATGGCATCTCTTTTTCTATATGTAGTCATGGTATAGATTATCTTTTAACAAAGAATATATTTCCAAGGATATGTTTTGTCACAGAATCTCATTGTCAATGGTGAAAGCAGGGCATATGGATATTCAGACATTGGAAAGGGTAATTATAGGAAAATTCTATTAAATCTTGACTTACAGAGCCAGACATGCTTTTGTCCATATCATTATTATATTGTTGTTTTAGTCTTTGTAGCCAGTGCTCCAGATCTATTCCACTTTTCCTAATCTCTTCAGGTTTTACCACAGACCCATCTCTTTTAGCAAAATATCTTTTCCTACTTTTTTTTGAGATCAAGCCCATCCTTAGGTGAATCATACCTCATCCCTTTAAAATCTTACTGTAGTTTGATGGTCCCTCTCTTCTCTGGTCTCCAAAGAGGAAAACATGCCTCTTTTCGCCCTACTAGCTGTGTTCATTTAACCAAATACCGTTCCTTCTGAGTATGGCTCTACTTGTTTTGTACTCTTTCCTGTAATTCTTTTCCCCACTTGCCTACGAGCTTTCTGAGATTCTCCATCTTCTAAATTAAAATCTCTTCTTTTGACTCCTCTACCTGCTTACATTGCTTTTCTACTCCTCTGCTTACCTTGATGGCCATACCTTTTTAAGATGGTCCTCTGTGCTTGGCCTTTAACCTGGCCTTCCCTTGTTCTTGAACCTGTACTGTGCCTGTGCACAGAGCTGCATGGAGTCTCAGTACTGGGTGGTATCAGTCCCAGAGAAGGGGCTTCAGCGCTTCTTCCAAGCCATCTCCTACTTTACTCCCTAGGTTGCAGGAGGTGGGCTTCTGAGGAGGGAAGTTTGAGAGAAGAAAGGTTTCCTTAGGATTATTCTTTGCCACCTATCTTGCCTTCGTTGGTGCTCTCAATGTCCCCTCTCCCCACCCTAAACTAGGCAGATGGTATTGTCTGTATACCTAAGCTGTAAGGTAAGCCATTTCTGTGAATTTCCCTATTTCCTCCCTGACTTATTCCCTACCACCCCACACCCCCATTTCCTCTATACTAAGTTATTTTACCAGACATTCTGTTAGGAACTTCATGCTTTAATTTTTGCCTCACTTGATGAAGGCCTATACTCACTTCACAGATGAAGTGCAGAAAAGTGAGATGACTTAGCTGGCATGATACAGCTAGTAAGAGGCCAACCTCTGACTTCAAAGTCTATTTTTGAACCATTGTCACGTTGCTTTATTGTAACTTGCTGGTGCTTAAAATTCTTTTGATATGAGATAAAATTGCAAACAAAAATTTTGGATAATATGCTTAGGAAAACTCTTAATATATAATTTATGAACAAATATAGTAAACCAGAATCTATTATGTTTTGATACTTTTTATTAGCATAAATAGAATTTTATCTTGGATGACTGATGTGGGTGGGTAGTAACTGGAGAGGCCTGTGACACCAGATTAAAAGGTTGCTAATGTTAAATTTTTCCTGGAGTCACATCTATTGCCTTTAGTCAGTTAAGGACAAATTGAAACATCTTTACTCCAGGGCACTTTGTACAATAGTTATGTACATAGGCAGCTTGGTGGGAACATTGCTGTTGCCTCTGTTTCCTCATCTATAAAATGGGGGTAAAAATAGTACTATGTTATTAGATGGGGATAATAGTACTGCAAACCTTACAGGATTGTTTATATGGACTGTGAGTAAGTATAAAGTGCTTGGAACAGATTTTAAGGATTGTTTAAGTTTTAGATATAAAGTACCAGGGGGGAGGAGAAGGTGAAAAAATAGTTGGGGAGGGAGGCAAACCATGAGAGACTCTTAAAGGCTGAGAGCAAACTGAGGGCTGATGGGGGTAGGGGAGAGGGGAAGGGGGATGATGGGCATGGAGGAGGGCACTTGTTGGGATGAGCACTGGGTGTTATATGGAAACCAACTTGACAGTAAACTATTTAAGAAAAAAAGGGAAAAAATGCATTTAAAAAGAAAAAGTTTTAGATATAAAGTAATAATTAGTATTATTGTTAGTAAAGACTGTTATTGGATACTTTATTTATGGCCTTTTGAGAGGGACAGGGTGTCTGACTATGTGTGTGTGTTAAAACAAAAGTAGGTTCATTTCTCAGGAGCTCTCTTCCTCTGGATTTGGATAATCACTGTGTGAGTGTGATAGGAAAGTTGATTTGAGTGGATAGTTCATTGAGGGAAATGCTGCAGCCGTTGTCTCCAGTTCTTCATAGACCTGGAGTGTGGTAATGCTTCCCTCTTTTTTCTAACCACACTGATTCCCTCAGGAGTATTTGCAGAAGTGTGGATCTGATTTTGCTTAACCTATTTTGCTTAACATTTTTTACATGGAGACCTATCTTCCTCAAGGCCAGGGTGGCATGTCTCTATGGCAAAGAATTTACTCTTTGAGCTCAATAGTACTTTGCTTTAGTTCTCCCAAGCTCAAGAATCATGTTTTTGTTAAACTGCTTGAATTTGCTGAGCCCTTCTAAAGTTTAATAATATTCTAGTCACCTTAAATGTGCTATACTTACAGTACTTAAGATGGATGTTCTCTTGGGGCACCTGGGATGGCTCAGTCGGTTAAGTGTCCAACTTTGGCTCAGGTCGTGGCCTCGCAGTTAGTGGGTTCGAGTCCTATATTGGGTTCTGTGCTGACAGCTTGGAGTTTGCTTCATATTCTGTGTGTGTGTCTGTGTGTGTGTGTCTGTGTGTGTGTCCGTGTCTGCCTGCGTGTCTGCCCCTCCCCTGTCCATGCTCGCTCATGCACGCTCTCTTTCTCTCTCTCTCTCTCTCAAAACTAAGTAAACATTAAAAAAGTTTTTTAAAAAAGATGTGATATTCTCTTTTTGAGTTCACACTTTTTAAGTTAACTTATGTTAATAAGTAAAACATCTGTTTTAAGAAGCGAAAATGCAGTTATTTTTCAGGTTCCTAAATCTGGCCAACCATGAAAATGCTGGGGGAGGTCTTTGAAAGGATTGTATTGTGTTGTGTTTCACATTACTAGCACCCCGGGGACTGTGATAATGAATCAGGTGCTCTGGTTTGGTATAGCTGAATGAGAGAAATGTCTTCAATTTACAGTGAGGACTTTATGAGGTAAATAGTACATTTGATCACATTTTTTTGAGATTTGGGAACTCTGAGCCTCCATATCTAAACACAGAAGCTTGCACACAGAAGATGCTTAATAAATATTTATTGAATAAGCAAGTGTCCAATGTCACATGACTAGGGTTAAAGGGAGCCTATAGTTTGTCTCTAACCTGATCCTAAGCCACATAGATCTACTTAATAATTATAATGTGTTGAGATCTGGGATTGAAATCCCGACTTGGATCTTTGCTAGTTGCATGGCCTTTGGTCCATTTTGGAACTCAGGTGGCTCCCAGGTAAATTGGTGATGCCAACCTGTCCCTTTCAGTCCTTACATTAAGAAGTGTAATGTATGCAGTTCCTCACACACTCAGGTGCTTGAGGAATGGTAGCTATTCCTAGAACTAATCTAATGAAATGTTAGCCTAATACTAAGCAGATGTGGAAACTGTCCATTTTCTAATCAGAATACGAGGTCTATTTCCCCAGTGAAAACTGCTACTGCAGTAGTTCACAGACCTAGATATTTTCCTTTATTTTTGATTATCAGAACTGTTAGCAACCATAGCCTTTGTCAGCAATCAAGTAAATAATTTTCCCAGCATAACTGATGTAAAATAGAACTTCATGCTGGCAGTACTTGTCTGTTTAGTTTCAATTAATGTTAGAATTAAAGTACTTATCCTAAGAAAAATGGATGCATATTAAACTCTTTTCTATGTCCTCAGTCTAAACTCATGACTCTTTCTGCCTTCCTGCCCTCTTTACCTCTGCGCCCTATAAAAACATGGAAGCATCTGGTATTATTTAATTTTATCAGTCCATCAGCTGGGTTCAGGTGGCCTAAAACTGGTTCATTCTGAAATGTGTTATCTTAAACTATGGACTTGTGCTTTAAATCCTTTAATTTCTTACTGTAAATGAAAAATATCCATCCCCCCATTTTTTTGAGATATCAGTAAGCGGACATCAAATTTTTTGTTTGCTTGCCTAATATTGAAAGACTTTAAGGCTGTACATTTTCTTTGGAGTGTATCTGATTATAAGTGTTGATGTGGTAGTCCTGTTGTTTTTAAACTTACCTGTAGTTACAGATATTTTTTATGCATTACTCAGTATAGCATTTAAAAATTTCTGGTATTTTTTTATTGTTTAAAATTTGTTACTAATTTTATTGCTTTGAAAACCGAGACTACAGCTTTGTGTCATTTATACTTAAGAACTTTCTGAGGTTTTTTTCGTGTCTTGATGTGTTATCAGTTTTTATAAATGTGCCATTGATGCTTAAAAGGAAGATGTATTTTTAATATGTGCGTTACAAAGTATGATACAAATCCCTTAATATTATCAATTATATTATTCCAATCCTCTGTGCTTTGTAACTTTTTCCTATAGAATATATCAGATTGAGAGGTGTGTGCTCTTTTATTGGTGTCAGATTTTGTAGGCTCAGCTTTCCTTGGACTTCTCATAACTTTTGCTTCTTATTCTTTTAATTCCTTTTATTTTTTTAATGCAGTGATATTTTACACATAGAAATTCATGACTGTTGTATCCTAATCACTATTCTGCTTAATGCTTTTGCCTTGAAGTCTACTTTGTCTTGTATTAATAATGCCACTCCATTTTTCTTCTATTTCTTCTTATTTATTAAAAAAGTTTTGTTTTTGTGTTATCTCTACACCCATCATGGGGCTTGAACTCAAGTCCTGAGATCAAGAGTCACATGCTCTATTGATTGAGCCAACCAGGTGCCCTCTTTCCATATATCCAATCTGGTTATTTTGAGAGGTAGTATCCTATTTTTTCCCTCTTAATTGGAGAGACTTTAGTAGAGGGGAGCTAAATTCATTTATAATGATCATAACAGATAAGTTTGGATATACCTCTGCCTACTTGGTTTTTTTAATTTTTAATGTATTCTTGTCTTGCATGCAGGTTGGAAGCCTTGTTTTGTTATATATCCTGTCTTTTCTTTGGTGTCTTCTACATTTTGGAGTCTGTTTTTACATCACTTTTGACCTTCACTGGTTTTAGTGGGAATTTAAATCTTTTTGCAATTTTAGTTTCTTTATTTCATTCACCTTCCTTTTTACTTTTTCCTATTTTTTACCGTAGCTGCTTCTTTCATTTTGGCTTTCTGCACTTTTTTCATGAAAGTCTTTTTTTAAATCTCATTAGGATATTTGAGTTTTTTTTTTTTTTATATATATATATGTATTTTCTTCTGGCTCCTCTGGTAGATTGTTTTTGTTTTAGTTTTCTCAGTCTTTAGGATGATGACCATATTTTCGTTTTCTCTGCTAGTCATCTCCCTACCCCCTACCCATCATGGAGCATTGTTTCATTAGGTTTTTTTGTCAACCTAGTGCATTTATTGAGTGCCTGCTGGAGATTCAGAGGTATATTAGATTTATCTGGGTTAAAGCCTGGATTTTGGTTTTTCTTAAGCCAGTTATTTCCATCTATTTTTTTGACATCTGCCATTTTTTGGCATATGCTTGTCTGTCAGAAGAGTTGTAAGTTTTTGTTATTTTCTGTTATCTTCAGAGATAATGGAAAGCTGGGGCACTGTCTCAGAGACTACATTTTATGCTTGAAGGCTGCTAGGGAGACAGGTCAAAGAGGAGATATCCCTCAAATGACATTACCACCTGTGTGGTTTATTGTGAAAGAAAACTGGATTAATCCTTTCAAGGCTAATTTCAGTGGATGGTTCATAAATCCAGTCCTTGGTCCTTTTCCTGGAGAGGACAGACTGGATCATCATTGGCTATTGTAGACTAACCTGGTTGCTGGGGGCCAAGGAACCTGTGTGTGCTTTGGTATAAGCATTTCCTAGTACCTAAAGCCTGTTTGCTGCCAAGTGTGTGACTTCTAGGCTGGTGTTTCTTCCACACCTGTGTTAAAATGACTTAGGTAAGATGGTTATAATCCAGATAACTAGGCCTAAACCCACAGTAAGAATCTTGAGGGGAGGTAGGAAGGCCTATATATTTTTAATAAGCACCACAGATCTTTTTATCTTTTCATAAGGGAAGTTGTGGAAGTATAAAAATAGAGAGGATAAAGTTATGAACTCCACACATCCATCATCTATGTAGCTTCATTAATTATCACTATATAGCTGGTCTTATTTTACATAAACCCACTCCTATTTCTTTATCTTGATTGTTTTTAAAATAATCCCCGGCATCATGTCATTTACTTCACTTGTAAATATTACATTATATATCTAAAAGCCCAATTCTATTTATGAGAAATAGCTTGATTCTAGTTATCATGCTTAAAAATTAAAAACTAAAATTTATGAAATGAAAAAGAATAAAAATCCCTTAATATTATCAAATATCCAATCAATGTCTGCATTTCTCCAGTTATCTCTGACAGCTTGTTTGGATTTTGTATCTNGGGGATTTGTTGTTGCAGAAATCAGATCTGTTGTCTTAGAGGGTTTTGTACATTCGGATTTCACTGTTTGTGGGGCCCTATGGTGATATTTAACATGTTCCTATATTTCCTATACATTGGCAGTTAAATCTAGAGGCTTGATCAGATTTGGGCTGTTTTTTTTCTCCCAAGAAACTTCAAAGGTAATGTTTTATAGGTCCATCAGGAAGGTATGTAATATCTGGTCTTTTATCTTTTTGTTATTTTTCAGCCATTGATGTTCACTAAGTCTATTCATTAAGTATTGCAAATGGTGATACTCTAGTTCTGTTATTCCTTCTTGTTTGATTAGCCAAAATTCTTTTATAAAAACAAAAAGGAACCTACCCATATGAGCTGTTTGGTTACCCTAAATCACAGATAATATAGGAAAGATGGAATAGTTTCTTGATTCTTTACTTACCAGCTTTCAAATTAAGGAGGTGGTTTTTAGTGCATTAGTTTACTAGAGCAGTTCTAACAGCACAGATTGAGTGGCTTAAGCAACAGAAATTTATTTTCTCACAGTTCTGGAGACAGAAGTCTGAGATCAAGATGTTGACAGGGTTGATTTCATTCTGAGGACTCTCTCCTTGGCTTTTAGATGTCTTCTCCTTTTGTCTTAATATAGTTGTCCCTTGGTCTGTGTTTATATCCTAATGCTTTCTTATAAGGACACCAGTCACATTGCATTAAGGCTCACCCATATGACCACATTTAACCTTAATTACCTTTGTATTCTGTCTCCAAATGTAGTCACAATTCTGAGGTACTGGGTATTAAGATTTCAGTGTATGAATGTAGAAGGGAACATAGTTCACTCTATAACACCTACCATCCTGTAAATGTGGATTTTTAAAAAAAATTTTTTAATAGTTTATTGTCAGGTTGGTTTTCATATAACACCAGTGCTCATCCCCACAAGCGCCGTCCTCCATGCCCATCACCCCTATTCACCTCCCCCCCACCCCCATCAGTCCTCAGTTTGTTCTCAGCATTCAAGAGTCTCTCATGGTTTTAAGAAGTATCATACGGAACAACTTTCTTATGTTTGAATCCATTGCAGTTATTCAGTGATGCTCAAATTTGGCCTCTTGGAAGCCTATTTAGGTTGCTCCTAAATAGTTCTTTAGATAGAATCCCAGTATTCTTGATTTGCTTTCTGGCTTTTTTGTACTCTGCTAGAACAAAATGTTCTAGGCCTGGCTTCCCACTCCAGACTTGCAAGGACATTTCTTCCAGAGTCCTGGTTTCTTTTAGTGGGATATAGTAGTGCTAGATTATTCTGAGTATACTAATCTTTGGAAACCTCATGAAGAGAAGTTTTGTTTTGTTTTAAATCACCACAGTGTAGAAGGCACCATCGTATAATAGTTAATAGCTCAGGCTCAGAGAGTCCTAATGCTCAAGTACAACCTGGCTCTGTTAGTTACAGTATTACTTACTTGACCCAAAGCAAGTTACATAGTTTCTCTGGGTCTTAATTTAATCACCACACCCATTCATCATCTGTTGTAAAGCTCCACGCAGGCAAGGACTTTCTCTATATTTTTTACAACTCTATCTTCAGCACCTTAAGCAGTGCCTGGCACATAATTGGCACTTGATCAATATTTGTTCAGTGAATATATCTATGAAAAGAAAATAATAGGAGTACTGTTCTTAAAGGATACTGAAATACTTAGGGGATAATGTTTATAAAATGCTTATAGTCACCAAGAACAATGAAGGGTCTAAGATTTTACCTTACTTATAAGCCAGCAAGTTAGCCTGCCAGTTTCGTGGGTACTGTCAGAACACATAAGACTTTTGGGTTGGAGACAAAGGGCTTTATTAAACACATAGCAATAGTAGGAACCAAAGTGTCACATTTTCTTGTTCTCATTTCCTGAGCCCTAGTTTTTGCAAGGAAATACAAAGATGGTAAGGTGAGATATGTATATGCAATGGGCTGTGTTATAGGAGAGAAACACTGAGCTAAGGGAACCCGAATCTTTTATGATGGACAGTAAACAAACTTGTTCTGGAAGAAGACACTTTATCTTCTTTACATCCTTGAAAAGATAGTTTGAGACAAGAGGAAATTCAAATAACTCTGCTTACAAGATGTGCAGAAACATGAGAGATCCATGGACGTTGTTTCTCAACAAATGACAATATATGTAGTCAGTATGATTTTTCATAATGATATTGATGATTTTCTTATTCTCATTTCCCAACCTAAACATAAGGTTTTCTTCTTGCCTCTTTGATCTATAATCCTTTTTTAATGTTTGTTTTCCAACAAATAGCATTGATATATGCAGTCAGTAAATATTGGCCATGATGATATTGTTGATAATTGCCTTGCGTTCATTTCCCAACTTGAACATAAGGTTTCTTTATGCTTCCATAATCTAATCTTTATTACATCCTTGTCTTTCATCTTTCATTGCAAGACTCTGGGAAGGGTATTTTTTGATTTCTGGCACATTGTCCATTATTTATATTATTATTTTATTTTATTTTTATTTTGTTTTACTTTTATTACTTTATAATTGTGTATATATTTTATTTTTTAAGGTATTTGAATTTTTTAAAATTTAAATCCAAGTTAATGATTTCAAGAATAGAATTTAGTGATTTATCACTTACTTATAACACTCAGTGCACATCCCAACAAGTGTCCTCCTTAATGCTCCTTGCCTATTTAGTCCATCCTGCCATCCAGCACCTCTCCAGCAACCCTCAGTTTGTTCTTTGTATTTAAGAATCTCTTATGGTTTGTCTCCCTCTCTGTTTTTATATTGTTTGCTTCCCCTTTTTTATGTTCATCTCTCTTGTATTTTTAATTTCACATATAAGTGAAATCATATGATATTTGTCATTCTCTGAATGACTGATTTCACTTAGCACATTTAGTTCCATCCAAATTTCATTCTTTTTGACTCCGGAGTAATATTCCATTATATACATATATGTATACACACACACACATATATATGTATATATATACCACATCTTCTTTATCCATTCATCAGTTGATGGACATTTAGGTCTTTCCATAGTTTGGCTATTATTGAAAGTGCTACCAATAAACATTGGGATACATGTGCCCCTTTGAAACAGCACTCCTGTATCATTTGGGTAAATTCCTAGTACTACAATTGCTGGTTCATAGGGTAGTTATATTTTTAAGTTTTTGAGGAATCTTCATATGTTTTCTATAGTGGCTGTACTAGATTGCATTCCCACCAGCTGTGCAAAAGGAACAGTTTCTCTTTCTCTGCATCCTTGCCAACATCTGTTGTTGCCTGAGTTGTTTATTTTAGCCATTCTGACAGGCATGATGTGGTATCTCATTGTACTTGTGATTTGTATTTCCCTGATGATGAGTGATGATGAGGATCTTTTCATGTGTCTGATAGCCATCTGGATGTCTTCTTTGGGATGGACCTGTCTATTCATGTCTTTTGTCCATTTCCTCCCTGGATTATTTGTTTTTTGGGTGTGGAGTTTGATAAGTTCTTTATAGATTTTGGATATTAACACTTTATCTGATATGTCATTTGTAAATATCTTCTTTGATTCCATTACTTGCCTTTCAGTTTTGCTGATTGTTTCCTTCACTGTGCAGAAGCTTTTTATCTTGATGAAGTCCCAATAGTTCATTTTTTATTTTGATTCCCTTGCCTTTGGAGACATATCAAGTAAGAAGTTGCTGCAGCCACGGTCAAAGAAGTTGTTGCCTGTTTTCTCCTCTAGGATTTTGATGGCTTCCTGTTTTATGTTTAGGTCTTTCATCCATTTTGTGCTTATTTTTATGTATGGTGTAAGAAAGTAGTTCAGGTTCATTCTTCTGCATGTCGCTGTTCAGTTTTCCCAATATCATTTACTAGAGAGACATTTTTTTTCCGTTGGAAATTCTTTCCAGCTTTGTCAAAGATTAGTTGGCCATACGTTTGTAGGTCCATTTCTGGGTTCTCTATTCTGTTCCATTGATCTATGTGTCTGTTTTTGTGCTAGTACCATACTGTCTTGATGATTACAGCTTTGTAATACAGCTTGAAGTCTGGGATTTTGATGCTTCCAGCTTTGGTTTTTTTTTCAGGTTTGCTTTGGCTATTTGGGTCTTTTGTGGTTCCATACAAATTTAAGGATTGTTTGTTCTAGCTCTGTGAAGAATGCTGGTGTTATTTTGATAAGGATTACAATGACTATGTAGATTTCTTTGGGTAGTATCAACATCTTAACAATATTTGTTCTTCCGATTCATGAGCATGGAATGTTTTTCCATTTTTTTGTGTGTCGTCTTCAATTTCTTTCATAAGCTTTCTACAGTTTTCAGTGTATAAATTTTTCTCCTCTTTGGTTAGGTTTATTCCTAGGTATTGTATGGGTTTTGGTGTGATTGTAAATGGGATCAATTCCTTGATTTTCTCTTTCTGTTGCTTCATTATTGGTGTATAGAATTGCAACTGATTTCTGTACATTGATTGTATATCTTGCGACTTTGCTGAATTCATGGATCAGTTCTAGTAGTTTTTTGGTGAAGTCTTTTGGGTTTTCCACATAGAGTATCATGCGGCTGTGAAGAGTGAAAATTTGATTTACTCCTTGCTGATTTGGATGCCTTTTGTTTCTTTGTGTAGTCCTGAGGCTAGGACTTCCAACACTATGTTGAATAACAGTGGTGAGAGTGGACATCCCTGTCATGTTCCCGACCTTAGGGGGAAGGCTCTCAGTTTTTCCCCATTGAGGATGATATTAGCAGTGGGTCTTTCATATATGGCTTTTATGATCTTGAGGTGTGCTTCTTCTGTCCCTACTTTCTTGAGGGTTTTTATTGAGAAATGGTGCTGTATTTTGTCAAATATTTACTCTGCGTCTATTGAGAGGATCATCTAGTTCTTTTATTTATGTGATGTATCACATTGTCTGATTTGAGAATACTGAACCAGCCCTGCATCCCAGGAATAAATCCCACTTGTTTGTGGTAAAGAATTTTTTAAATGTATTGTTGGATCCAGTTTGCTAGTATCTTGTTGACAGTTTTTGCATCCATGTTCATCAGGAGAATTGGCCTGTAGTTCTCCTTTTTAGTGGGGGGTATTTGTCTGATTTTGCAATAAAGGTAATGCTGGATAGAATGAGTTTGTAAGTTTTCCTTCCATTTCTGTTTTTTGGAACAGTTTCAAAAGAATAGGTGTTAACTCTTCTTTAAATGTTTGGTAGAATTTCCCTGGAAAGCCATCCGGCCCTGGATTCTTCATTATTGGGAGATTTTTGATTACTGATTTGATTTTCTTACTGATTAAGGGTCTGTTCAAATTTTCTGTTTCCTCCTGTTTCAATTTTAGTAGTTTTATGTTTCTAGGAATTTATCCATATCTTCCACATTACGCAGTTTGTTGACATATAATTGCTCATAATATTAATATTATTCTTATTGTTTGTCTTTCTGCAGGTTGATTATGATCTTTCCTCTTTCATTCATGATTTTACTTGTTTGGGTCCTTGTTCTTTTTGATCAATCTGGCTAGGGATTTATCAATTTTGTTAATTCCTTCAAAGAACCAACTCCTGGTTTCATTGATCTGTTATACTGTGTTTTTATTTCAATATCATTGATTTTTGCTATAATCTTTGTTATTTCCCTTCTTCTGCTGATTTTGGGCTTTATTTGCTATTCCTTTTTCAGCCCTTTTAGGTATAAGGTTAAGTTGTATATTTGAGATATTTCTTTTTTCTTTGGGAAGGCCTGGATTGCTATATACTTCCCTCTTATGACTACCTTTGCTGTATCCCAGAGGTTTTGGGATGTCATGTCATTTTCATTGGCTTCCATGTACTTTTTAATTTCCTCTTTAATTTCTTGGTTGACCCATTCATTCTTTTAGTGTAGGGTGTTCTATTATCTCCAAGTACTCATGGTCTTTACCAATTTTTTCTTGTGGTTGATTTTGAGTTTCATAGCATTGTGGTCTGGAAATATGCAAGGTATGATCTTGATCTTTTTCTTGTTGAGGGCTGATTTTTATCTCACCATGTGATCTATTCTGGAGAATGTTCCATATGCACTTGAGAAAAATGTGTATTCTGATGCTTCAGGATTAAATGTTCTGAATATATCTGTTAAGTCCATCTTGTCCAGGGTGTCATTCAGAGCCATTGTTTCTTTGTTGATTTTCTGTTTAGATGATCTGTCCATTGCTGTAAGTGGGGTGTTGAAGCCCCCTACTATTATGGTATTATTATAAATGAGTTTCTTTATGTTTGTGATTAATTTACATTTGGTTCTGCCACGTTGAGGGTGTAAATATTTAAAATTGGTACATCTTTTTGGTGGATAGACTCTTTACTTATGATTTAATGTCCTTCTTCATTTCTTGTTACAGTTTTGATTTTAAAATCTAGTTTGCCTAGGGCACCTGTCTTGTCGGTTAAGAGTCCAACTTAATCTCAGGTCATGATCTCACTGTTCATGGGTTTGAGCCCCACATTGGGCTCTGGGCTGATTGCTCAGAGCCTGGAGCCTGCTTCAGATTCTGTGTCTTCCTCTCTCTCTGCCTGTCCCCTACTCATAGTCTCTCTCACTGTCTTTCAAAAATGAGTAAATGTATAAAAATAAAAAAAAATCTAGTTTGTCTGATATGTGTGTGGCTACTGCAGCTTTCTTTTCATGACCATTAATGTGATAGATAGTTCTCCATCTCCTTACTTTCAATTTGCAGGTGTCTTTAGTCTAAAGTGTGTCTCTTGTAAGCAGCATATATATGGGTCTTGTTTTCTTATCCTTTCTAATACCCTACATCTTTTGATTGGAGCATTTAGTCCATTGACATTTAGAGTGAGTACTGAAAGATACAAATTTAGTGCCATTGTTTTGCTTGTAGGGTTGGTGGTGTTCTCTCTAGTCTTTGTTGGTTTTGGTCTTTTTTGTTTTGTTTTTTTCTTTTCTGCACTCAATGAGCCTGTCTTAAAATTTCTTTTTTTTCTTTTTCTTTTTTTTTTTAATGTTTTATTTATTTCTAGGAGAGAGAGAGAGAGACAGCATGAGCAGGGAGGGTCAGAGAGAGAGGGAGTCATAGACTGAAACAGGCTCCAGGCTCTGAGCTGGCAGTCAGCACAGAGCCCGACGCGGGGCTCGAACCCACGAACCGCGAGATCATGACCTAAGCGAAAGTCGGACGCTTAACCGACTAAGCCACCCAGGTGCCCCTCCTGTCTTAAAATTTCTTGAAGGGCTAGTTTAGTGGTAACAAACTCCTTTAGTCTTTTTTTTTTTTTTTAATTTTTTGTCTGGGAAACTCTTTATCTCTCCTTCTATTTTGAATGACAGCCTTGCTGGATAAAGAATTCTTGGCTGCATATTTTTCCATTTTAGCATGTTGAATATATCCTGCTACTCCTTTCTGGCCTGCCAAGTTTCTGTGGCTAGATCTGCCTCAAACCTGGTCTGTCTTCCCTTATAGGTTAAGGACTTTTTTTCCCTTGCTGCTTTCATAATTCTTTCCTTGTCTGTATATTTTGTGAATTTGATTATCATATGCCGTGGTGATTGTTGGTTTTTGTTGAATCTAATGAGAGTTTTCTGTGCTTCTTCAGTTTTTATGTCTGTGTTCTTCCCTCAGTTAGGAAAGTTTTCAGCTGTAATTTGCTCACATAATACTACTGCCTCTTCTTCTCTCTCTTTATCTCCTGGGACTCCTATGATTCAGATGTTATTCTTTTTTAATAAGTCACTGAGCTCTCTAACTTTTATTTAATGTTCTTTTGCCTTGTTTCCCTCTTTTTTCTGCTTTATTTTCCATAATTTTTCATCTACATCGCTGATTCACTGCTTTCCTTCATTCATCTTTGCTGTCATAGCATCCATTCGAGATTGTATCTTGATTATAGCATTTTTAACTTTGTCCAGACTAGATTTTACTTTTTTTAAAAATCTCTGCAGTAAGGAATTCTATACTTTTTTTTAACCCCCAGCTAGTATTCTTATTATCGTGGTTTAAATTCTAGTTCAGACATCTTGCTTATGTCTGTGTTGATTAAATCCATGGCTGTCATTTTTTCTTCTTTTTTCTTTTGGAGTAAATTTCTTCATTTTGTCATTTTGAAGGAAGAAAAAAAAGAAACAAAATAAAAAATAAAAATTAAGAAATTAAAGACAAAACAAAAAAATCAAATAAAGGAAGCCACATCCTAGGTGTGTTTTGGTCTGCTTGTTGAAAGAAGCTTGATAGAATAGAGTAAAAGGGAAATAAAAGAAAAGAGAAAAGGATTAGAAAAAATTTAAAATTAAAAAATTATAGAGTGAACTAGAATAAAATGAAATAGAGGAAACATTAAAACATACTAAAAAAGTAATATAAAAATATGAAAATAAAAAATAAAGAAAATGAAAATAAAATTTTCTCTTTCAGTGTCTTAAAAAAATGGAAAGAAAGTGAAAACCAATTTAAACAAAAACAGAAGCAAAAAACCCAGAACAAAACAAAAACCAAAAACTGAAGGAAAAAAACAAACAAACTAATAAATTAACCAGTAAACAGAATGAAACCTGAATGAAGGTACATCCAGTTTCCCCTGGAACTGAAACTGTGAAGCACCCTATAGTCCATACAACTAAGCAGGTGGAGAGATTTGTAACCTTCTAGGGAATGTGCTTGGAGGGTGCAGTTGGATGGGGCTTGGTGTGACAGCTCAGTTCTCCACTTGGTGGTGCTACTAAGCTTACTGGAGTGGATCACTGTGATACGCATGTAGGCATGTACACATGTGTGTGCATGGAATAGATGGAAATGGCTTCACTCAGCTCCATTGTCTGTGGCACAGGAACTTTTCACTCTCACTGACCCACAAATACCCCTCCTTTGTCTCAGGCCTCCATCTACTCCCTTGCTCTTCCCTATACAAATCCAAACCATCTGCCTCCCAGACAGCACCTCCCTCTAGGGTTTTGTCTCAGATGGGGTTGTGTTTCAAAACCCCACATTTCAGAGACCCCTGTAGTTTGGACACACACCAACTTTCTGGGGGAGGGTCTCAGCGAGCAATGGTTGGGTACCAGTTTGCCCCAGAAAATGTTGGTGTGGTCATGCAGTAGCAGAGGTTCAGAGATTATGGCAAATCATAACACATAGCCAGCACCAGGTTTCACTGCACTCTGGCATCTTTGTCCCAATACTAGCATCTGTGGCTGCTCTCTGGGGTTCACCAGGACCTTGGCTGGTGGGGAGACTAAATGGTCTCTGCCAAATGTTCTCCAAGCAGAGACCCCTCAGATCCTGCTGCCTGCTTCTGGGGATTTGCCCTACTTCCTTACGAGAGCACTGTTAGGCACTGGGTTCTGGAACTTCAGACTCCGTGCACCACTGTTTATAGAATTCTGGTGGTATTGAAACCCTCTCCTTTCTTCCTGTCAGTGGTTTTGGGGAACAGATTTCTTGTTCAGTCTTCTGCGAGTATTTTTACTCTTTTTCTCTCTTTCTCTCCAGCTCCTTTCAGGAGAGTGTTTTTCCTGCACACTCCCCATTTGCCACATTCTCCCCTTTTTCTATGTTCTTTCTCTGTCAAAAAAAGCTCCCTATCTTCTGTTGCTTTTCTCTCCCCCAGTTCACCTCTCCACACAGCATACCTTCTGAGTTCTGTGGTCAAGTTATGCAGATTTTTGTGTTAATCCTTAGAACAATTTCTAGGTATGCAAAATGGTTTGGTGCTGATCTAGCTGCATTTCATGGACGAGACAAGCTAACGATTTCCGTGCTGCTCCACCATCTTGTTCTGAGACCATAATTTTATTTGTTAATTTTGATTGTTTATTCTAAGCTGTGTTTTTTGTTTTTGTTTTATTTTGTTGTTGTGCTTTTAAAAGTCATACCCCTTTACCCTACAATAATCCTCTGTGTATTATATTTTTGGTCTTGTTTGAGTATGGCTGAGTATGTCAGCTTCTTTCTACATATACATCTTTCTTTCTTATAAGGTTAAATTTTTTTTAATGTTTATTTATTTTAGAGAGAGGGAGACAGAGCGTGAGTGGGGAAGGGGCAGAGAGAGAAGGAGAAGGAGACACAGAATCCAAAACAGGCTCCAGGCTCTGAACTGTCGGTATAGAGCCTGATGTGGGGCTCAAACCCACAAACCGTGAGATCATGACCTGAGCCGATGTTGGATGCCCAACTGACTGAGCCACTCGGGCGCCCCTCTTAAAAAGTTTTAGTGGAATTTTTCTGATTGGGAGATTGTGTTAGAAATGTCATTTTATCTTGCCAAACCTATTCCATGTTGAACAAATTATTATATTCTTTCTCCATCCTCTCTTTCTCTTTTGTTACTGTCTTTTGAATATATATAAAATCTCATCAGTGTCATTTTTTAATTTAATCACTTTAATTTTTGAAGTATGATCAGTATACATTATTATATTGGTTTAGGGTATACAAAATAATGATTTGACAAAATTATACATTATGTTGCCCTTTCCACAAATGTGGCTACTACCTGTCACCATATACTGCTATTACAATACCATTGACTGTATTCACTGTGCTGTCTGTACCTTGTATTCCTGTGATTTATTCATTCCATAACTGGAAGCCTGTATTTTCCACTCACCTTCGCCTGTTTTGTCTATCCTCCATACCCTCAACAACCATCAGTTTGTTCTATGAATTTATGGGTCAGTTTCTGCTCTGTTTGTTTCGCTTTTCTAGATTCCACATATAAGTCAAATCACATGGGGTTTGTCTTTCTCTGACTGACTTATTTCATTTAGCATTATATCCTCTGGTCATGTTACTGCAAATAGCAAGATCTTATCGTTTTTTTTATGGCTGAGTAGTATTCCAGTGTGTGTGTGTGTGTGTGTGTGTGTGTGTGTCTGTGTGTGTATCACATCTTCTTTATCTATTCATCTCTTCATGGATACTTGGGTTGCTTCCATATCTTGGCTATTGTAAATAGTGCTGCAATAAACATAGAGGTGTATCTATGTGTATCTTTTTGAATTAGTGTTTTTTTCCCCCATTGGGCAAATACCCAGTAGTGGAATTACTGGATCCTATGGTATTTCTATTTTTAACTTTTGAGGAAACTCCATACTGTTTTCTGCAGTGGCTGTACCAATACACATCCCCTCCAATAATGAACAAGGTCTCCTTTTTTTCTACATCTCATCCTTGCCAATACTCATTCTTTCTTTTCTTTTTCTTTCTTTTTTTTTTTTTTTTAACTCTAACCATTCTGATAGGTGTAAGGTGATATCCCATTGTCATTTTGATTTGTGTTTCCTTGCTAATTAGTGATACTGAGGATTTTTTCATGTGTCTGTAGGTATTGTTTAAAAAAATGTCTATTCAGGTACTCTGCCCATTTTTTAATAAGATTGGCTTCTTTTTTTGGTATTGTCTACGTTTTTAAATATATTTTGGATATAAACTCCTTAATGAATATATCATTTAAAATATCTTCTCCCATTCAGTAGGTTGCCTTTTTAATTTGTTGTTGGTTTCTTTTGTTGTGCATAAGCTTTTTATTTTGGTGTAGTCCCAATAGTTTATATTTGTTTCTCTTGCTTTAGTAGATACACCTAGAAAAATGTTGCTGTGACAGATGTCAAATAAATTTCTGGCTGCCCTTTCTTCTATGAAGTTAATGAACTCAGGTCTCACAGTTAAACTTTTAGATTTATTTTGAGTTTATTTTTATATATGGTGTAACAAAGTGGTTCAGTTTCATTCTTTTGCATGTAGCTGTCCATTTCCCCAGAACTGTTTATTAAAGAGACTGTCCTCTTTCTATTGCATATTCTTGGCTCCTTGTTATAGATTAATTGACCATATATTCTTGGGTATATTTCTGGGCTCTCTCTTCTGTTGTGTTGATCAATGTGTCTGTTTTTGTGCCAGTACCATGCTGTTTTGATTACTACAGCTTTGTAATACATCTTGAAATCTGGAGTTTTGATACCTCCAACTTTATTCTTCTTATGATTGCTTTGGCTATTTAGGGTCTTTGTGGTTCCATACAGTTTTTTAGTATTATTTGTTCTAGTTCTGTGAAAAATGCTATTGGTATTTTGATAGAGATTACATTGAATCTGTAGGTTGCTTTGCGTAATAAGGACATTCTAACAATATTTGTTCTCCTAATCCATGAACATGGAATATTTTTCCTTTTATTTGTGTCATGCTCAGTTTCTTTCATCAGTGTTTTATAGTTTTCAGAATACAGGTCTCTCACTTCCTTGGTTCAGTTTATTCCTGGGCATTTTATTCTTTTTGATGCAATTGTAAATGAAATTGTTTTACTTATTTATTTTTTAAATGAAATTATTTTCTTAAATTTTTTCTTAAAATTTTCTTAATTTTTCTGCTACTTTGTTATTAGTGTATAGAAAAGCAACCAATTTCTGCATATTAGTTTTGTATTCTGTAACTTCATTGAATTCATATATTACTGCTAATAGTTTTTGGTTGAATCTTTAGGGTTATCTATGTATAGTATCTTGTCACCTGCAAATAGTGACCATTTAACTTCTTTCTTACCAAATGGATGCCTTTTATTTCTTTTGTTGTCTGATTGCTGTGGCTCGGACTTCCAGTACTATATTGAATAAAAGTTGTGAGAGTAAACATCCTTCTGTTGTTTTGGACCTTAGAGGGAAAGCTCTCAGTTTTTCCCCATTGAATAATGATGTTAGCTGTGGGTTTTTCATATAAGGGCTTTATTATGTTGAGTTCTGCTCCCTCTAAGCCTACTTTTTTGAGAGTTTTTTCTGAATCTGTGGATATGGTCCTATGAGTTTTATGCTTTGTTTTGTTAATTGGTATATCACTTTGATTGATTTGTGAGTATTGAATCATCCGTGCAACCATGGAGTAAATCCCACTTGATTATGGTTAATGACTCTTTTAACCTATTGTTAAATGTGGTTTGCTAATATTTTGTTGAGGATTTTTGCACCTGTGCTTATCAGAGATGTTGGTCTGTAGTTTTCTTTTTTATAGTGTCTTTGTCTGGTTTTGATATCAAGGTATTGCTAGTCTTAAAGGATGTATTTGGAAGCTTTCCTTCTGTTTTTTGGGATCGTTTGAGGAGGACAGGTATTAACTCTTTAAATGTTTGGTGGAATTCACTTGCTTATAACTCCATTTGATGAAGCTCATGAGACCCTTGAAACTTGTGTGACAGTCTCATATACTTTACTCCTCATATTGAAAAGACAGACTCCTGAATGTAGGTTCATGAGTTTCTGAATTTTCATACCAATGTGTATTTGTAATTTTTAATGTTATTTTGATTGAAAGATACATAGTATCTATCATAGTACATAGATATGTACAATAGATATGTACATAGTACATAGTATCATAGTAATTTTTGTTAGTCTAACATGTATTGGTTTTTAGAGTTTTAAGTCTTCCAAAAAAGGTAACTAGATAAATTTAGTTTAGATTTATATATATATAGTAACAGGATAAAGGACTTAAAGCAGTCTAGAAGTGATAAGATCTTCTTACAATTACATTGAGAGATGGGGTTCTCTTTCTTATTATTCCACTAGACAGCGCATTCTAAACTAGTCCAGGACTATCCAGAATGTTGTTGGGAGGCTATGTTGCTGACCAAAGGGCTGATGACTGAGCTGTCTCTGAGTCATTTCCCAAGTCTGTGTTTGAGGATAATGTTCTGCTGCAGGACTGGCGTTAAGAACCATGGGAGTTGGTAACTATTTTGTGAAAGTAATGGGAAAAAGAAATTACTCTTAATGACCTCATTGAATTGCAATTGTAATCATTAATTTCTTTTTTTAAAAAAAAATTAATGTTTTATTTATTTCTTAGAGAGAGAGACAGCGTGAGCAGGGGAGGGTCAGAGAGAGAGGGAGACACAGAATCCGAAGCAGGCTCCAGGCTCTGAGCTGGCTGTCAGCACAGAGCCCCACGCCCCACGCACTGTGATCCTGACCTGAGCCGAAGTTGGACGCTCAACCGACTGAGCCACCCAGGCGCCCCTGTGATCATTAATTTCTTGGTGCCTTTGTTTCTCCAGAAGATTTAAAATTATAGTGTTGTCTTGTTCTTCTTTTTTTGGCTGTCTAGTTGCTTCAAATTCTTACAAGTACTATTGTTGAATGAGCTGTTTCTTGGGAGAATTTTTAAGCTATTTTTTTTTATATCAACTGGACTTTTGGTTAACTATTTTTATAGTAATGGTAACTTTACTTTTTCTCTTCAGTTTTCCAGGGTGCCTTCTAGTTTCATAACTTATAT
Source organism: Crocuta crocuta (assembly GCF_008692635.1). Classification (NCBI taxonomy): domain Eukaryota; kingdom Metazoa; phylum Chordata; class Mammalia; order Carnivora; family Hyaenidae; genus Crocuta; species Crocuta crocuta. The sequence goes on along the minus strand of NW_027530974.1, from coordinate 1,016,622 downwards.
CTGATTTATGTCTGATGACTGTAGCACTACGTATGTTTGAAGTTGTCTCAGATATTAAGAAAGTGAATGGTTTTACTTTTTTCCCCCCTGGAAAGTTGATTGTAGAGTCTAAAATGAAATCTGCAAATTCTCTCTGAATCTCAGTATCTTTTTCAAATACTCTATGACTTAAAACTTTAAGTATTCATATCCTATAGTCCCATTATGTCTTGCCAATATAATGTATTCATATAGAATTAAAATTTCAATTATTATTTTTGTCTTTTTGTTGACCATAAGGATCTAGAAATTCATGAAAATCGAGAGTGAACTTTTTTCCTCTAAATATTCAAAAGTAGAATTTCTTTTATAATTTTGATCTTGCCTACAGTGGTTGTATTAAATTTATATTTAGAAATAGAGTTCTTATTTGGCATCAACTTTGCCCCATTTTATTTTATTTTTTTAATGTTCTTTTTTTTANGTGGAGAGTGCTGCTATGAACATTGGGGTACATGTGCTCCTATGCATCAGCATTTCTGTATCCCTTGGGTAAATTCCTAGCAGTGCTATTGCTGGGTCATAGGGGAGTTCTATTGTTAGTTTCCTTAGGAACCTCCACACTGTTTTCCAGAGGAACTTTGCCCTATTTTAAAATAAGCTGTTCATGTGTTCTGGCTAGTATTTGGAGAATGTAATTGATAACAGTCAGTTTCAGAAAGCACAGCAAAGACAAGGTGTAGTAGAAAGCTAAATTTGTGGTACATGAAGTGAAAGTATGTTAGGGCTTTTTCTACAGAGTATCCTCTCTCAACCACATACAAATACAATATGCTAGTTATTGAATTTTTTTTTTTTTTTGTATTTTCACAGTCTAAAAGCTGACAGCAGATGAAACATTCAGATTATGCAAAATGTTCTCCATATTCTGAGGCTCACATTTTATTAGTCATGTAGTGACCCTTTGCTTCTTTCCAAATTTCTTCTACTCAGGATCCTTAGGACCTGAAATGGTACAAATGAAGCTGTCAGGTATGAAGAAAACTTTGGTCTTAGGTACTGTTATGGTTAATAGAAACTTTTGTACTCTCACATCTCTATAGTTTGCAGAACCTCAGATAGCTGAGGAGGGGGAATGAAAGAATTAGAACAATATTGCTAATTCATCTGTCCGTCTGAGGAAGGAAGGAAAAGAGGAGGAGAATGTGGAAAAAACAAAGATGGAAGAAGAACCTTAGAAAAATTGTACCTGCTCAGTGCAGAGGCCTGAAGTGATGCCTGGGAAGTATAATCATGCTATAGACTTACTTCCTGCATCAGCATTGGCTAACATTTACCAGTTCTCAGAGGAGGAGTGCTTTGGGCTTACTTATTCCAGGCTGGCTAGCAGGGAGCAGGCATTGTAGGTGAAAGATCATGTAAAGATATGAAAGAGCATATTACATGTGAGGGGTGCAGGAGGGGTAATGAGAAGACATTAGGTGGAATAGTAAGGGTCTTAACATATCTTCCCATAGAATTACAGTTTTCTGTTGGTATAGGGTGACTGTAAATTTGAAGAGGGGTTGATTCTGATTGATTTTGAATTTTATTTTTATTAAAATTTTTTTAAATGTTTATTCATTTTTGAGAGAGACAGAGCATGAGCAGAGGAAGAGCAGAGAGGGGGTGGGGGGAACACAGAATCTGAAGCAGGCTCCAGGCCCTGAGCTGTCAGCACAGAGCCTAGTGTGGGTCTTGAACTAACGAACTGTGAGATCATGACTTGAGCTGAAGTCAGATGCTTAACCGACTAAGCCACTCAAGTGCCCCAGTTGGTTTTGAATTTTAAAAGGTCATTCTGGTAGATCACATGCTGGTGGACAATGAATCAGAGTAGGGAATGAGACTATAGGTGGAAAGACCAGTAAGAAAATTACTATTTTATTGATTATATATACATATATATATATATATATAGCTTATGTATTTATATATAGCTTATGTATATATATATTTAGTTATAATATTGTGTTTCTTCCATCTGTAAAATGAAAACATGAGTTATTTCACAGGCTAATTTGAAGGTTGAAACTAAAAAAATTATAATAGTAATTTTTTTTTTTTCCGGTAGAGGGCCCGGCACAGAGTAACAGCGTAGAAATTGGGAGCTAAAACAATAATAATGTTGCTGTTATTTTTACTGTTGTTATTTTACTGGGAACAGTTGGGACTTTCTTTCCTTAAGTATTTGTGTATTATTTTATGGAGTTCCAGTAAGGTATGTATAGGAATGGACTTGTTCTTATTTATTTTGCTTTATACATGAATTACATTTTCAGTCTGAGGACTGTCTAATCTTCAGTTCTGGATATTGTTATGCCAGTGTTTATTTGACTACTCATTTCCCTCTCTTCTCACTTATGTTTCTCAATGTGCCTATTGAGTATTATCGGAGTTGCCCAGTCTATCATTCATGTTTCTTAATTGTCTTACATATTTTTAGTCTTTCTATCTCTATATGAATCATTGTGGATGCCTTATTTCAGTTTGCTAATTATTATTAATATATTTTTTACCTTTGTAAAATCTACTGTTCAACCTGTCTTTGAGTTTTTAACCTCAATGACAGTATACTTTCATTTCTGGAATTTCTGTGTTTCTTCTTCAGAGCTCTCTGTTTTTATTTCATGACATCCTATTCTTGCATTATGAACTGGTTTCTTTCTTTATCTCTTAAAACATACTTATTTTAAGTCTGCTTTTAATGTTGTAGCTCAGATTGTTCTAACCATTTGTTTGGCTGAACTATAGGTAGAAAAGGGGCTCACATTGAGTGAATTAGAAATGCTAGATTGGCCCTTGTTTAATGTAGAGGAAGAGATTAAAAATTTTAGGGAGATTGGAATATTAGAATAGATATTTCATTTAAGACCTACTCACTCACCCTGGGAGGACCAAAAAGGCATATCTTTCACCAGTACTGTGAGAAATAAATTTCTGAGGGAAGCCCCAGAAACTTGAAGAGCTTTGTGATCTCCCTTCACTTGTAGGCCAGACATTACAGTGGGAACTGTGGTTACTGATTAGTGGTACTTAAGTGCAATAAGAGTAATTGGATCTTGGGGTAACAGGGCCAAGTGGCAGCACTCAGCCACCAAGGACAAAGTAGGCAAGACTACTATAATGGACAGTAGAGTCAAAGGAGAGCTGTGGTATTGGCTAGTTGATTGTGGTGCTCCTAGAAGTGAAATAGATAGGAACTCTACTAAATTCTTACTTGATCTGTATAAGCAGAAATGTTCTAGGTAAAGTGAACAAAAATCTAACCTGAATTATAAAAATAGAGAGTCACATTCCCTTAATCAGTTACTAGATTTGAACCAGTTTACAGACCCAGAGCTCCTCAAATGAAAGAGAGGCTAAGTTCCCTTGAGGAAGGACCCACGTACACTGTCAAAAGTTTATACGGTTAGTTTTTCTCCCAGCCTTCCCCAAAGGGACCTATGGCCTTTTTTAGGTTAACTGTGTACTGGGGAAAGGGAAATAATCAGATCTTCAGACTCTGAACTGATTCCAGGAGATCCATAATGTCATTGGGGGTCCTTTAGTCAAAGTAGGGGCTTATGGAAGTCAGATGACCAATGGATTTTTACCTTTGGTCCATCTCATAGGACCCAGTAGATACCTTAACCTATCCTGTGGTTATTTCCCCAGTATCAGAATGCATACTTAGAGTAGACATACTCAACAGCTGGCAGAATCCCCACATTAGTTCTTTGACATATGGAAGGGGTGCTATTGTGTTGGGAAAAACCAAGTGGAAGCCACTAGAACTGTTTTTACCTAGGAAAATAGTGAGCCAGAAACAATAGTGCATTCCTGGAGGGGTTGTGTAGATTAGTGCCACTATCAAGAACTTGAAAGATACAGAGATAGTGATTCCAGTCACATCCCCATTTAGTTTACCACTTTGGCCTTATAGAAAACAGATGGATTTTTGGAGAAGGACGGTGGATCATTGTAAGTTTAACCAAATGGTGACTCCAGTTGCAGCTACTGTACAGTGTGTGTGGTTTCATTGCTGGAGCAAAAACACCACATCCCCTGGTATTTCCGCTATTTGTCTGGCAAATGCATTTTCTTTATTTTGCTTTCATTTGGAAAGGCCAGCAATAAACCTTTACTGTCCTACCTCAGGGATATATCAGCTCTCCAGAACTATGTTGTAATTTAGTTGGAAGGGATCTTGATCACCTTTCCCTTCCACAGGATATCATATTGGCCCATTATGTTGATGTTATTATGCTGATTGGACCTAGTAAATAGGACTACTTCAGACTTCCTGGTATGTTATTTGCTTGTTAGAGGATAGGAAATAAATCCAACTAAAATTCAGAGGCCTTCTAACTCAGTGAAGTTTCAGGAGTGGGGTGGGGCATGCCAAGATATTCCTTCTATTAAAAAAAAAATATTTTTAATGTTTATTTTTGAGAATGAGAGAGATAGAGACACACACAGCATAGGTGGGAAGGGCACAGTGAGAGGGAGACACAGAATCTGAAGCAAGCAAACTCCAGGCTCTGAGCTATCAGCACAGAGCCTGATGTGGGGCTTGAACCCATGAACTGTGGAATCATGACCTGAGCCGAAATCAGGAGTCATATGCTTAACTGACTGAGCCACCCAGGCACCCCCGTTTTAAAAGTATTTTTTTAATGTAGATATTCCTTCTGAGGTAAAGGATAGTTGTTGCATCTGACTCCTCTTACAAACTGTTGGACCTCTGAATTTTGTAGGTAACATATTCTTCATTTGGGTGTGTTACTCTGGCTCATTTACTGACTACTAGTTTTGAGGGGGGCCTGGAAGAAGAGTAGGCTCTGCAGCACTTCCAGGCTTTCATGCGAGCTGCTTTGCCAGTTGGGCCATATGATTCAGCAGATCCAGTGGCACTTGAAGTATCAGTGAGAGATAGGGATGCTGCTTGGAGCCGTTGGCAGACCTGTATAGGCAGACCTGTTGCAACATAGGCCCTTAGGATTTGGAGCAAAGCCCTGCCATCTTCTACTGCTAATTACCATTCTCTTGAGGAACATGAGAAACAGCTTTTTTGGTCTGCTAATAGACCTTAGTAGAGACTGAACACTTAACCATAAGCCTTGCAATCTGAACTGGATATTATCTGATCCACCAAGCTATAAAGTTGGGTGGACACAATAGTATTCTATCATCAGATGAAAGTGGCATATATAAGATCAACTTGAGAAGATCCAGAGAGCACAAAAGAGCTATAAGAAGTAGCCCAAGTGCCCATATTCCTACTGTCATTACACTGCCTTCTCTCTCCTAGCTTGCATCTATGATTTTGTAAGGGGTTCTCTATGGTAGAGGAAGAGAGGACTTGGGCCTGGTTTATAGATAGTTCTGTAAGTTCACCTGGAAGTGGACAGTTGCAGCATGACAGCCCCTTTTTGGGACATCCCTGAAAGACATTGGTAAAGGGAAATCAGCCCAGTGGGCAGAACTTTGAGCAGTACATTTGATTGTTCACTTTGCTTAGAAGGAGAAATGGCCAGATGTGCCAATGACTAATTCATTGGGCCAGTGGTTTGGCTGGGTGGTCAGGGAATTGGAAGGAACATGATAGGAAAATCGGTTACAAGGAAATTTGAGGAACAGATGTGTGAGTTGATCTCTCTGATTGGGCAAGAAACACAAAAATATTTGTTTCTCATGTGAATGGTCACCAAAAGATGACCTCAGCAGAGGAAGATTTTAATTTTTTAAAGTTTATTTTTTGAGAGCGAGCGAGAGAGGAAGAAAACATGCAAATGCAAGGGAAAGTGGGAGAGGGGCATAGGGAGAGGGAGGGAGAGAATCTTAAGCAGGCTGCATGCTCAGTGTGGAGCCTGCTGTAGAGCTTGATCTCGCACCTGTGAGATCATGAACTGAGCTGAAAGCAAGAGTCAGATGCTTAACCAACTGAGCCATCCGTGTGTCCCAGAGAAAGATTTTAATATCAAGTGGTTAGGATGACCCATTCTGTATATACCAGTCAGCCTCTTTCCCAGCCACCCCTGTCATCACCCAGTGGGCTCCTGAACAAAGTGGCCATGGTGGCAGCAATGGGGTTGTACATGTTCTTAGCAACATGTATTTGTATTCACCAAGGCTGACCTGGCTATATGCACTGCTGACTGCCCAATTTGCCAGCAACAAAGACTAACATTGATCCCCTTTATATGGTACCACCCCTTAATGTTCATCAACCAGCTACCACCCTAGAGGAGAAAGCAGAAACAACCTCCTTGACCTCAACCACAGAAATTTCCTACTTGACACATCCCCAAAGGGCAAGGGAATCAAGAGCAAAAATGAACTATTGGGACCTCATCAAGATTAAAAGCTTAGGCACGGCAAAGGAAAGAATCCATAATACTAATAGGCAACCGACGGAATGAGAAAAGATAGTTGCAAATGACATATCAGATAAAGGGCTAGTATCCAAAATCTATAAGGAACTTGCCAAACTCCACAACCAAAAAACGAATAATCCAGTGAAGAGATGGACAGAAGACATGAACAGACCCTTCTCCAAAGAGGACATCCACATGGCCAACAGACACATGAAACGATGCTCAGCGTCACTCATCATCAGGGAAATGCAGATGAAAACCACACTGAGATACCACTTCACGCTGATCAGAGTGGCTAAAATGAACAAATCAGGAGACTATAGATGCTGGCGAGGATGTGGAGAAACAGGCACCCTCCTACACTGTTGGTGGGAATGTACACTGGTGCAGCCCCTCTGGAAAACAGCGTGGAGGTTTCTCAAAAAATTAACAATAAAACTCCCCATGACTCAGCAATTGCAGTGTTAGGAATTTACCCAAGGGACACAGGAGTCTGATGCATAGGGACACGTGCATCCCAATGTTCATAGCAGCATTTCCAACAATAGTCAAATCATGGAAATAGCCAAATCATCAGCTGACGAATGGATCAAGAAGAAGTGGTTTATCTATACAATGGAATACTACATGGCAATGAGAAAGAAGGAAATCTGGCCATGTGTAGCAATGTGGATGGAACTTGAGGGTGTTATGCTGAGCAAAACTAGTCAGGCAGAGAAGGACAGATACCATATGTTTTCACTTATAGGTGGATTAGGAGAAACTTAATGGAGGACCATGGGGGATGAAAAGGGGAAAAATAGTTGGGGAGAGGGAGGGAGGCAAACCATGAGAGACTCTTGAATACTGAGAACAAATTGAGGACGAAGGGGGGTGATGGGCATGGAGGAGGTCACTTGTTGGGATGAGCACTGGGTGTTATATGGAAACCAACTTGACAATAAACTATGAAAGAAAAAAAGAGACTATTTACATTGGACTTATAGTAGGAATAGCCACTCTAAATATAGATTTGCATTTCCTATATGTAATGCTTCTTCCCAACCTGCCCTCCATGGACTTACAGAATGCCTTTTTACCAGCATGGTATTCCACACAATATTGCTTGTGATCAAGGATCTTTTCACAGCAAATGAAGTGTAGCATTGGGCGAATGGAATTCACTTATTTAATTATGTTCCCCAACATCTTGAAGCAGCTGGCTTGATAGAATAGTGGCATGATCTTTTTGAAAACTCAGTTGCAGGGCCAGGTGTTCTACCTTGTGGGGCTGGAGCCAGGTTCTCCAGAAAGCTGTATATGTTCTGAATCACCATATAGTGCTGTTTTTCCCATACCCAGGATTCACACATCCAAAATCAAGAGATGGAAATAGGGTGGCACCACTTATAATTACCCTTAGTGACCCAGTAGCAAAACTTTTAATTCCTCTTCCCATGACCTTATGCTCTGCAGCCTAGAAGTTTTAGTTCCAGAAGGAAGAATGTTTCTACCAGGAGACACAACAATGATCCCATTGAACTGGAAGTTAAGATTGCCACCTGCCTCTTTAGGTTCTTCATGCCTCTGATTCAGCAGGCAAAGAAAGGTGTTACAGTGTTAGCTGGAGTGATTGATCCTGACTACCAAGAGGAAATTGTACTATTGCTCCACAATGGAAGCAAGGAAGAGTTTCTCTTGAATACAGGAGATCCCTCAGGGCGATTCTTAGTATTATATGCCCTGCATTAAGGTCAGTGGAAAACTACAATCCAATCCAGGCAAGACTTTAAATAGCCTGGACCTTCAGGAATGAAGGTTTAGTTTACCCCCCCGGTGAAGAACCATGACCAGTTGAGGTGCTTGCTGAAGGCAAGGTAGTTATAGAAGGTAGTTATAAAAACTAACTACAGTGATATGACCATTATAGAAACAAGGGCTGTAATTGTTATGAGTAATTTTGTCTTTATTTTATTAGGCATATACATGTGCTTGTGTGTGTACACACACACACACACACACACAATGTGTATATACAGACACACACATACACACACTATAGAGCAAATATCTTTGTTTTCTTCCCTCTCTTATTCCCTCATCATGTAGCTCAAGATGTATTCATTTTATATCATAGTATTTATTTAAATCTTATTTATTTTATTTCATAGTTTTTAACTTAATGGGTTATTAAAGAGGAGAAGAAACCAAATTCAAGGACTTTACCTTCTCTTTTGTGGGGAAGAGGTTAATGCACTTTCAGATATACAAAGATCAGTTGTATCATGTTAAACTGAATTATGTATTTATTGTTATTTATTTGGGGATTTAGGAGATATAAATCCTATATGTATTCCTATATATATATGTATTCCAATATATATATGTGTATATTCATATATATATATTCCTATATATATATATATATATTCCTGTCTATTCCTGACTTCAAACTATAACTGAAAGATTAGCTATTCTTGAGTCTTGAACCTCCAGGCTTATGCCATTGGCTCTCCTAAGTTATCAGCTCCCTGACTGAGGATCTTGGAACTTCTCAGCATCTGTAATTATGTGAGCCAGTTTTTTTTTATAATAAGTCTTCACATACACGCATACACTCACATGACACACACATCTCTAGTTGCTTCTGTTTCTCTGAAGAACTCTGATACAGGCTGTTTAGTGTTTGCTTCTCTTGGGCTTGAGAATTCTATATTACTTGATCAAGTTTGGAAATCTGACTTTATACTTGTGATTCTTTTTCTTCCTAAGAATCAAGGCAGATGACATGATTTCATACACTTCTGGTGATTTTTCTAGTTCCTGTTAATTGTTAGGACAGTTTCCTATTGTCATCTGGGCCACATAGTCACCAGCATTTAGTATTCTAAACCTAGCCTGTATCAGTCTGATTGGGCATCATAAGAGTTTGCCCATACTCTGCTTATGACAGTTTCACATCCACATTGCTATGAGAACTTTAACAGAATTGTCTAAATTGATGGGCTGCTTTTCCTCTAATTCTTTATTCCTAGATAAAATCGTAGAGCATGTAGAGTGATAAAGAAAGGTGGCAGGCACACAGGATGCCAGGAATGAAGTGACATTGCAGTGGCCCCAGAACCTAGAGATCAAGAGGAAACTCCATGCCTGTGAGAAGCAGTGTGAGTGAGGAGCATATATGCATCACTTCACCTCACATCACGTATGTGCTCTCCTCTCAACCCAGGGCCGCTTTTTAGATGTTACTAATCTAGCAAGTCTCAAATCTGCTCACTAGCAAAGCACCAGGAAGGTGTGTGTGTGTGTGTGTGTGTGTGTGTGTGTGAAAATTTGATATCTTTAATTCTATCATTTGTACCAGGAATAATTTTAATAGCAATAAATATAACTATTTTAAGTATGAAGTTTAAAATTCCAACCCTGAACACACGAGACTAGAAAACACACAGAAGAATTTACTCTTTTCCCTTAGCAGTCAATTTCTGCTTGCTCATAGCTAACAAGTAGTTTCAAGTCCCAGAGGTATAAGAAAGAATCATGAGAAAGAACTTTGCAAACAGATGCCTATTATTTGGTTTTAGCTACAGAAAAACCACACTCTTAAATTGTGGAATACTGGTGTTCCATGGGAGGAGAATTTGAGAACCACTAAACTTGTCTAATCAGTTCCTTTTAACCAGTGCAAAAACTGGCCTGTATACCTGTATACACTGTGACTTACTCAAGATTACAAGGGCATATAGCTGCAGGCAGAACCATGACTACATCCCAGGTGCCCATACTGTTAGGCAGGTGTGCTTTCCATCATTAGGAAAAGGATGGGCTTCTTTTATTTATTTTTTAAAAATTGACACTAGAATATTTACCTGGGTGTGGCTCTGGGGGCCGGCTTAGTCTCCAGAGATTTTGCCTCTGAGGGCAGTGACCTTACCAGGCATAGACAATTTCCTGTGTCATTAAGATGTTCCTTGGCAGAATATTATTTTTCTTGGTGAATATGTTGTGGTGTAAAACAAGCACACAGAGCCAGGTCTCTGTTTTTCCTGAATGAATTAGCTGTATCAGAGCTTATCTCTTGCAAATCTTGCTTTTAAGTTTATTGACAGAGACTCCTGTCATTAGTGACTTGCTTGTCTTCTTCTGACTTTTCCCAGCCTGAGTCATAGCCAGGAAGTTCTTTGAAACCAAACCCTTAGCTCTTCTTTGTGTTTCTGGGAGAGTTTGGGAAATAGTAACTGCTTAAAAGGGTACTTTGGTTTCTTCATTGAGGTCCTTCATCTTTTCACTAGCCTGAGGTGGGTTCCTGTTCTGTCTGAGAAAAATTGGTGCTCAAGGGTCATGGTGGGAACTGGGGTCTTTCTAGTTGCCTCTGGGTCAGCACTTCATAACACAGCTTTGTTGACATTGAAAATGAATTTCCAAATCCTCAAGTACACCCAAATGGAAACAAAATCCTCAAAGAAACACTTTGAAGCTCCCTGAGGATACTATTGCAACCTTTGTTTTATTCATAAATCTTGTTCCAGAACTCATAATGTTTAGAATAGCAGATATAGTATGTGTTCTGTGAACACCTTTTGTCAGTCATTCATTACTATTTATATAGCTTGTTACAGTCCATAAGTAAAACTAACATATACATAGAATTAAAGATTAATTGTACCCTAAAATTATCTTGGCATAACAGTTTTGACAAAGTTTATTAAAAATGTTTCAAAAGGTATAAGGTATAGTCTTTGTTTATTCAGGATGCAAGAATAACTAACAGTATATATTTAGGGAAGTGATATTTATTAGAAATTTTGTAATCTGTGTTGGTTTAGTAAATTGGGTTATCTTTAAAGAATTAGTTTCAAAAATATGTAAAATAATAAAGTTGGAGATTAGCATCAGACCTGGATTGATTTCTCTATCTCTGACATGATTTTCACCTATTAAAAGGGATATTGATAGTACTCATTCATCTCCTTTTAAGGACGATTATGTGAAAGAAGTTGAGCTTCATATATGCTCACATAGTAACTGGACATTGTCCATAAATGTCAGCTGCTATTGTCATTTTTTCTCCTGATGAAGAATCACTGTCCATATTCACTCTTCTCAAAGTTCAGTTGCAGCGTTTTGGCATAAGTTTCAAATTATGAAAATAAAAACCATTGTAAAAATCTTTTGGAAAATATAGTATTACTTGTTTTTTATTGTTGGAGAAGTTTACATTTGTCTTTTAAAATCTATTTTAAAAATATGTTAATATTTAGGCTTAACTAGATCATGATTACTTCCTATTAACTTCTTTGAAAAGATTGCATTATATTTGTAATCAAATAATTCTTGTTGGCTTCCTTGTTCATTTACACTCCTATGCATGATGCTAATATAATGTGACCATAAAACCCACAAATATATTTGTGTACATTACTTACAAAGATTTTTTTCAATTACTTTTTGGCATACATTTAGTGTATGTCCCCAGATTTGGGCTTGGTTTAACTTAACAGGTGGTGGAGAGATTTTGTAAAGTTCTAAAATATTGAGGGAACACTGAATCCATTCCAAAAAAATATGGCCAACTTACCTATGTTTGTTATTGCTTACCTGAAGCGCTTATTTTTTATTTTTTTATTTTTTATTTTTATTATTTTAAATTTTAGTTAGGGTCACCTGGGTGGCTCATCAGTTAAGGGACTAGCTCTTGATTTCAGTTTAAGTCATGATCTCTGGGTTCATTGAGTTTCAGCCCTGTGTCAGTTTCTGTGCTGACAGTGTAGAGGCTACTTGGGGTTTTCTCTCTTTCTCTGCCTGTCCCCGGGGACGGATGGGGACACACACACACACACACACACACACACACACACTCTCTCTCTCTCTCTCTCTCTCTCACACACACACACACACACACAAAATAAATAAGTAAACTTAAAAGTGTAAATTTTAGTTAGCCAATATACAGTGCAATATTGGTTTCAGGAGTAGAATTCAGTGATTCATCACTAACATACAATACTCAGGAGAGTACATAATTTTTGGTTTTCATGCCCCGTACTCTTACTTTTGACGGTTTCTTTTCCTGCAGAGTTAACTTTGAAGATTCTTGATAAAACAGTTGTAATTCTCACAAACAGCTAAGGACTTGGGAGACTACCTGACTACTTCTGGTGGTATAGAAGTCCATTAAGATGGACACCATGAGGGAAAGAAACATCCATTTATGCCAGTTGGGGAAGGAAAAGCCATACTAACCGTATCTTGGTGTACAGGTTTGAGTGAAGGCTAGGAGGAGTAATTTGAAGGGATTTGCTAAAATCTCATCCCTGCCTTTTTCCCCCAGCAGTGAAGGGAAGTCAGAGAAGTGAGCTTAGTAGCAATCAAATGGTCAGCTGGTGGGGCGCCTGGATGGCTTAGTCGGTTAAGCGTCCGGCTTTCGCTTAGGTCATGATCTCGCGGTTCTTGGGTTCGAGCCCTGCGTCGGGCTCTGTGCTGACTGCCAGCTCAGAGCCTGGAGCCTGTTTCGGAGTCTGTGACTCCCTCTCTCTCTGACCCTCCCCTGCTCATGCTGTCTCTCTCTCTCTCTCTCTCCTAGAAATAAATAAAACATTAAAAAAAATTCAAATGGTCAGCTGGTATCCAATGGGGATTTTTAATAAGGAGTGACGAGTTGTGATCTGTGATTCTTACCAAGGTTGGAAGGTACCCTGAAGCATTATTATGTGGGACATACCATTTTATTTTGGCATCTAGGTATTATATATTTGAGTTTGGTTAGAAATTTTGTTTCACGTTCCTTCATTTTTAAAGAAACAAACATCATAGGACATGTTTATGCTTTACTTTTGTGTTCTATTCTCACCAAGGTGCTTTATTACTCTAAGTTGACTACCTTCCAGAGGAGTTCTTTAAATGTGAATCAGACAGCCTTTTGGTTTCTGTGTTTCCATTATGTATACACATAAGGGGTGTGTGTGTGTGTGTGTGTGTGTGTGTGTGTGTGTTTTAACACTACTAGTACTATGAAGGAAAATAAAATTTGGAACCAGCAAGGTGATGAAAAGGCTGCTCTGGAAATTGAACATGAAAGAATGGTGCTTTCTAGAGGAGGGAGGGATTGATGTGGTTTGGGGGATGAGGTTTGTTTTTGTTTCAGCTACCATCTTAGAGACAATAGTGAATCAGAACTGTATCAGACAGGCAGGTTTTAATGCCTATTTCCAAACAGAGATGTCTCTCTTAGATACACTGGGAAAAGCTAACATAGACAGTCTATTTGTTCTGCTTCTCATTTTACCCTTGTGGAATGAAGGAATCCTGCTGAACAGTGCCAACATTAGTTTAGGCTGAAACACATAATTGTATTGGGTAATAAAGGAATTTAAAAATTCCTGTTTTTTTCTCCCCACTGTGGTTCTTTTTCACAGAACAGGCTAATGGTAAAATACTTTTGCAAGTGTTCCCATTCATCTCCAACTGATGCAAGATGTGTAGTGGCTTGTGGTTTGCTAATTACTGAAGCCCTAATTTCTTTGGCAAGTCTGTTTTCTGTCTGCAGAATGCCTTTTGGCAGTGAAAATATTAACTCACACGACATGATGAGCACTGGCATCTTTGGTTGAAACAACATATATGTGCTGATATTCTCCATAGGATGTGTTTTCTTTTAATTCAGAGCAACAGATCAGCAGTCTTGGTCAATTGGGTTGAGACATACACAGAATTCTTACTATTTGCTTATTTCCTAGCTCACTTAAAATGAATCTGAAACTGGTAGCTCTCATTTCACCACAAAAATGACTATATCATAATGTTCACATTCAAAAAGAAGACAAGGAATTTGAATGCACTTGATCACTTGAGCAATTGTCTTGAGGGAGGTCTTTCTAGAACCTTGATGCCCAGAATGTAGTTCACAGATGAGCAGTGTCCCTGAGAGCCTGTTAGACATGCAGTTTCTGGACTTGCCCCAGTCTGATGGAATCAGACGTTGCATTTTAACAAGATGTCACAGCTTTTGGATGCATGGTAAAGTTTGAGAAGCTCTACCTTTGGAATGTATTGAATCTATAAAGACAATCTGTGCTGTATTGCTATTATAAATGGAGTTGTTAGTAGGTTTATCACTTATTTTTGCACTTTCCACAAAAGTTAAATTCCTCTGAAAAACAAATAAAAGTTTCATTGTGTGCATAAAGAAAAAATATCTGAATGAATTATGCTTTTTCTTTATAGTAACAATTTGGTTATAGTTTTTTGTTCTCTTCTATAAGGTTAGCAGCATGCTCAAAGCTGTGGTATTTGGCTCTCTCATTTAAAACCTTGGGTGCTTTTTGCTATCTTCTCATTTTAATAGGACATTTAACAAACTATAGGGTTGATATTTTGTGTATGCAAAGAAAATAGAAGCATATTCAAAGTAGAAATTAGAAACCTCTCATGTACAGAGACAGAAATAATGTTTACCCCCCCATGTTTATCTCTTAATAGCAATGATGTTTTGAGTCATATTCTGTTTCTCACCTGACTTTAGGATAAGAAGAAAGTAATTTACTTTGTTGGTCATATTATAAAATTAAAAATTTTTTCATTAAAAAAACCTAAAGTATAAATCCTTACTTTAATAGGTATCAAGGACATGTTTTAAGACTATATTTAAAACAAACAAAAAAGAGTTTTTGGTTTAGCATGAAAGTCAATATTTAATTGTGTGCCTAATTCTTATTAGTTTACTTATTTATTTATTGAGTATATGCTGTGAAATGACACTGCAAAGCATGATCCTTTCCCTCCCAGGATTTAAAAGTTTTCATTAGGTTTTCTTTAAAAAAAAAAAAAAAGAACAGAATTTTTATTTTCTTAGTAGGAGCAGTTTTTCTTCAGGTTTATGGTAATAGGAATATGTATGTATATATATATATGTTAATTACTTTAGGAAGATTTTTTTTAAATGATTTTTTTTAATGTTTTATTTATTTCTAGGAGAGAGAGAGAGAGAGAGAGAGAGAGAGAGACAGCGTGAGCAGGGGAGGGTCAGAGAGAGAGGGAGTCACAGACTCTGAAACAGGCTCCAGGCTCTGAGCTGGCAGTCAGCACAGAGCCCGACGCGGGGCTCGAACCCACCAACCGCGAGATCATGACCTAAGCGAAAGTCGGACGCTTAACCGACTAAGCCACCCAGGCGCCCCTACTTTAGGAAGATTTTTTTAAGTGACTGAAAATTTCTCTGCCTCTAGTATTTATCCTTCATACTTTTGCCTAGAAATTATGATGCACAACTTACAAGTATGGGGGAACTGTTTTTAAGGTACTGAATAATGTATTTAATTTTCTAAGCTTTGGCTTAGAAAGTGGTATCAACTGAAAAGATTTAAAGAAGAAAACACTATACCATCTATTTAGATTCTTCTTAACATTTGGCAACAACCTGTATGTATCCTATCTTCCTTGAATCCTTAAAAAGAAAAGAATCTACTACTCACTTCTAATAGATGCCAAAAATAATTTTAATTTTCTTTTGTGGTTCATTTATTTCTTTATAGCTCAATTTGATTTTGTAAGTTGGTTGGTTTAAAATATCTTTTCAAAACTGTCAAATTATGGCCATTGTGTTTGGTTTCATATATAAATTTCAACTCACATTTGTAAAATCTTCACAACCTGATTTAAAAACATCTTTTAGCAGAAATATTGATTCTTACCCTTCCCTACAAGAAAGAGAAAACAACTTGATGGAGTTGTTGCCAAAGAGGAAATTGGCATTATGGCTATTCTTCTCACACTTCATTTTTCTTAAAGATACGGTATCCCCTTATGCTCCATTAATAGGGAACTCCTATGAACATAGTGCCTGAATTTGAAAAATTTAAAACAATTATGTTCTTTTTATCTGCTGCTTGGGACACACTAATCTTTCCCCGTCAGTCAGATGCAATTAGGTTGAAATGTTAAGCTGTCACATATTGGTGGTAAGGAAGTCAAATGTTTCCTTTTAAATGGGGGAACCATTTATGAGACAGGTCCAAAATAAATTTGAGCATTTGGTCACAAGGTTTAGCCACAAAAGACATCCACCCAAATGGTAATTACCTTTCAAGTGAGTCTGTGAATCGGCTTAATTTTTGGAAACTGTCCCAATTTTTTATTTAATTATTAATTGTCACATTAGGAGAAAAAAATCATTCTCCTTTTTCTCCTTACTCATTTCTTTTTGTGTTTTGTCTGTTATATAAAATTAGTGGGAAATAGCAAAGATAAACTTTGTTATATGTAAACCTTTAATTGTTAATAACAAATATCCTTATGATTTGAATCATCTACATTGTATCATATTGGACTTATAAAGTCTCCATTAAAGAAGGTAGTTTTTTATTTTATTGATTTATTTATTTTACTTATTTATTTATTTTTTTAATATGTCAGCATTTATGAACTCATGCCAAAATTGGGGAAAGACTTTGAGGTTAAGCATCCCACAAGCAAGAGCCTCACCTCTGGTTTTGGAAAACTTATTTCTACAGTAGGTCACATATATTATGAGTTGAAAAATAAAGAAGTGCTATTAAAGAAATCAGTGACGGTAATCAGCCTCTTTAAAAGGTTTAATTTTAGATTGAGCCATATGAAATAGGTATAAAGCTGTAGGTAAACTGTTGAATACATTTCATATGGTTCAACCTATTATAGTAGTCTTTTGAAGTTGACTGATTTGGTCTAGCTAAACATTTTTTTTTTCATCTCCTCGGTAAGAGGCTTTTATTGAATTTGCCTTTAGCCAGATAAGATTCAACATGGGATTGGGTCTGGCCAAAAGTTCAGGTTCAGGTTCTTAGTGATAAATAGTGTGAAAAATTTTGCTTTTTACTCTGATATTTCATATAATGGCATTTCAGTCCCTACATTTATTGATATGTTATAATTATTAGTCTGATGCTGTAAACTCAGAATTAGTCAAGAGAATAAGTTTTAGGTGGCACCAGACAATGAATGTCTGGAAGTTGAGTGGCCTAAGTTTTAGGTGGAAAAAATCTTTTACTAAATTTGAGTTGGAAAAAGAGTTGGTGCATACTTGTGGTCACTGACTTTCTTTCCTATTTTATGTGCCAAAATCAGAATTATAGATCCTAACCACTTCCCAGTATCTTAATTTAATTCTGAGTATAAGACTGTTTTGACACATTGTTTTTGTGTATTAGTTAATGAAAATTACTAGCATCAATATGAACTGCAAAGAAAATTTATTTAATGTACCATTTTGATATTGAACAGAATTTCTGAAATAGAGGTAAAGATTTTCCTAAAAGGATCATTGTATGTATTTATAAGCCATTTTTCTTTTAAGTCCAGAAAAATATGGACTGGGCCAACTGTTCAAAAAGAAAGACTAAATATACTTCATAGCTTTTTCCATTTTTGTGTCTAAAATCTACCTTGAAATATCAAATATTTTCATTTAAGTTTTCAATAACTGTGATTGTGATGTGGAATTGCATGTGTCACTGGGAAGAGTAGTTAGAGAATACTTATGTATGAAAACATAAAAGCAGCCTTAATAAAAACACTTTCATACTTTTTATACCAAAGTGTTTTATAGACAAGGCAAAAATAAAACTGTATAGAAAGTCTCTCTCTTCACTTTTATCTCTACCATTCTGTCTTCCCCTCAGAGTACAGTTTTTGTTGTATCTTTTCAGGAATATTTTTATGTACATGTCAATACATATTCTTTTAAAATTTGCAAAAGTGTTTTATTCTACATGCAATTCTGACCTTTGCTGGAATAAACATTCTTATTTATGTACATATATATACATATATTGTGTATATATAAATATATTATGTACATATATATAACTAGGTAAAAAGTGTGATGTTGGTGTCTCACTGTGATTTATATTTATTTTATTTTGGGTAGGGGTCAGTATCTGTATATATATTTGTTGTCAATTTATACATATGTTGTCAAGCATTGCCTGTTCATAGCTGTCTTTTTCCTACTAGGCTATTTGTTTTTCTTCCTAGATATGTTCTTTGTATATGTCGACATTAGCTTTTTGTATTATTGAAGATAATTACTTATCCATCTTCTCATTTGTTTTTTAATTATTTGGTAGTTTTGGTTCTACAGAAAATTTTAATCAGTCAAGTTATAAATCTGTAGTCTCTCAAGTTACCAGTCTTTTGCTTTATGATCTTTAGTTTGTGTCCTGCTTAATATATTCCCTGCTCAAAGATTATAAATATATTTACCCATACTTTTTCTAGTATTTTTAAGGCTTCATTTTTAACTTTTATTTGTTGTGCCTGAAATTTATTTTGGTATAAGGAATGAGATAGGGCTGTGTAAGTATTTTTCCAAAATGCTATTTCCTAGCATCATTTATTTAACAGTCCATCTTTTCTTTGTTGGTTGAAATATATCAGTTTTATCTTACACTACATTTCTGTATTTACTTGGGACTGTATCTAGGTTTTGGTTGTATATTTACTGTCTTTCTGCTTTATCATGTTTTTATAATACATAATGTTCGGGACTAACAGGATTCCGTCCCTCTGACTAGTCTTTTGCAGGATTTCTAGGTTATTCTTGCATATTTATTTGACTGTAACATATGATTTTGTCACCTTCTATCTAAAACCTTATAACCTGATCTTGAATTAAATTTAAGATTAATTAGGGTACAATGTATGCCTCCATAATGTTGAATCTTCTAATCTAAGAACCAAGACTGTTTTTCAGTATTGTAAGATACCTTCTGTTGTTTTACAGCTTTGGAGAGCTTGAAGTTTTTTTTATTTGATTTCTGTTAATAGTTTGTTAACCCTGATTTCAAGTATTTAAATTTTGTTGCTAATATAAATGGGATGTTTTCCCTCAGCGAAATTTTCTTACATATAATTACTTTTGAGTTGGAAAGCTCTTGGTTATGAACAAAATTTTTGTAACCAGGTATCTTAATAGACTCTTGTTTTTTAGTTATATAATTAAATCTGCAAAATGATAATTTTTATCTTCTTTTTTCTCATTTAAATGTATTCACTAGTAGCAGGAAGCGAATTGACCAATAGAGTACTTAGATTGGATTTAATTTGATTAAAATAACCTTTTAAGGAAGGTAGTCTTTAATATAGTTTTCTTTTTAACAGAAGGACTTTTAAACACCATTCTTAAAGAAAGAAGTTCAAATTATAAAGAGATAAAAATAGGGATTTAAGTATTTGTTTACAACATTAATATTTTTGTGTTACAGAACTGTGTATGTTTATGACATTGACCTGTCAGCTTGTGTATGACCCTTAAGTATAGTGGAGTTCCTATCAGAATATGTAAACTTCAATTTGGAAACTTAGTATAGATTAGCAAATGACAGTTTAGATCCGTATTTCTCAAAACTGTTCATAAGATAACATGAAATGTTTTAAGGAATACATTTGAAATCAATAGTTACATATTTATCTTAGAAAAAAATTATTTACCCCATATCTAATGTGTGTTTCCATTGTTGACATTTGCTTAGAGTGAGGTTAAAGACAGCAAAATGCACAAAAACACGAAAAAGAAAACAAAAGAGACACAGAAAAATGATTTACAGTAAAAAGTAAAGAACAGTACATAAATAAATGTCAAAGCTCTTAAAGAATGAGAGATTGAAATTTGGAAAATCTAGTTTTAGATTAATATTTTACAGACATTTTCAGAGATCATGAGTGGTTTTCTATGTATTTTGTTATTAGTAATTCTTATTAATTATACAGGTAATAATACTGAAGATTATTGTGAACAAGAGATTACAATAAGAGCTTTTATACAATTTTCTTATATACTGATTATAAGAATTCATCCTCCCAATTTTACAGTCTCAAAGAAATGCAGCTTTCTTGCACAAGATTATGTAACTATCAAATGGTTATCCCGCTCATTTTTATAAACTCTGTTTTCTCAGAATGCACTCATTCATATTTTCATGACTGAACTATTTTTGAAAGTTATACTTCTCTTCAGTAAAAATAAATTAAATATCTTAAGCTAAATACCCCTTAGAGACAAAACCATAAAAATATATTGTCTCAGCACATCATATCACTAATAATTCAGGCATCTCTAAGGGAAATTTGCCAATGTAAAGGTAGTTCAATTATATTGATATGCAAAATTGCTAAGTATTCAAACTAGTTGGAAGTTGGAACTGTAACTGTGGTCTATATAATTTTTGTGGAATGGAAGGAGATAACGTATTAAGTATTACGTAATTAAGAAGTATTGACACACTTTGAAATATTAGCTAACCATACCACTTGTAAACTTACTGAGTGATTAGAACTCCATATATGGCCAAATTGCTACCAAGTTTGCAGAAAGTCAGTCTTTGGAATATGATTTAGTTTCAATTATTATGAATTGCTGATCTGAAACTTCTTATAGGTGGAAATAATTTCAAAGATTATTTTAAAGTTCAAGTTCTGATTTTATAGATGAGAAAATTAAAGCCAAAAGCAGTAAATGATTTTCCCATAGGACAGCAGAATAATTGGTAAAGCCAGCTGAATGCTGGAATCCATCTTTAGAATTCTGTGGAGATCGTTTGTGTTGTTGGGGGAAGTAGACTTTAGAGTCAGAGGGATCCAACTCAGTGAAATTATTAATTTACTTCACCTCCATGGGAAGTTTTGATTTTGTTGTTATCCTAGGTAGTTCCTAATGCTGTTAATCTTTATATACCTGTTTCTAAAAGAAAATCGTTTGAGAAGTATTTACTCTTCCCAAGTAGTATGGACTAGATGGAATGAGCATTTTTCTAGCAGAAATAATAAAATACAAACTTTTAATGAAGAATAGTGTTTTGTGCCAGTGTTTGCCTTGTGCATCTTTTTGTTATTACTAAAAAATTAATTTTAGCACTCAGTCTATATAGCAAGCTGAGAAGAGGTTCTTCTAAGTATTTTTTCTTGTTTCCAGGATATAAGGTAATTTCAAGACACTTAAAAAAAAAGGGAAAAAGAAAACTCCCAAACCAAAAATCCTTGGTTCCTAGTTAATGCACACAGCTCTAGTTGGGACCTGCTTTGTGTACTCAATCTCCCCACAGCTTGTAAAGTCAGTTAAATATAGTCACAGTTGGGTTCTGTGGAACAGCAAATAGGAAAAGAAGGGAAAGCTGGAGGCGTATTGGTGAAAAACACTTCAAAGTAATTTATTTTGACGCTTTTTAAAGGCTTCTTTGTAAATGTACTTTTAAATAGTAGTTCTGTTTCCTTGAATCCACGCAAGAGCATAAAATAGACTGGATTCAGGAGCTGGCGTGGGAATATTTTCAGCTCCATTTCTGCCTGTGTTGGGACAGCTGCTCTACTCTGCACTGCCTGTTTTTTTTAATGGACCTAAATTCAGGTGACTAAAAAAGCCATTTTGTGGTACACACCTTAAATAATCCTTATGTGTGTGTTCATTGTAAGTGTCTCTTTGTTAGAGTTTTGAGGTGATTATATTGTCCACCTATTAGTTTTCCATACAGAAGGAAACACATAAATAACCCAAAACTTCGGTTAATAAATCAAAAGGTAACACATCTTGTCCTTATATCAGTTTTAATGAATGAATCAGTAAACTATCTCTTTAAATCAAACCATTGGCTGGCTCTTCAGTGATTTTTTTTTCCCCAATTAAAATAATTACGTTTTCTCTGTTCATTACTCTAGATAAAGTCAGGTTACCTCCTTAAACTGTCGGAGAAACCTTGGGCAAGCAAAAGAACAGTATTGTTTTCTTGTTTTGTTTTTTTAAAGCTTTTTATATTTTATGTTATTAAGGTCTTGGTTTCCTCACTGGTGAAGTACTGAGATTTAATTGATCTGTATGGCCTTCTCGAAGTCCGATTGTATGACTCATAACTGTTTCGATGGCGCTTTGGGAGCCCAGTGTGCCAGCAGTACCTCCAGTGAAACGCACAAGAGTTGTTTCTTACCTTCTTTTCCAATGTATTTCTGTACGCCCACAAATGTTGCTCCCATGGACTTAGTCAGTTTTGGGTTCCTGTGAAGCACATCTTCCTAAACTCTACCTTTTTCACAAAACTAATGCAGCACACCAGAGTGTGACAGCAAGTCTTTGAGAAACCCTGCTTTCAACTACCAACTTCTTAGATGTGAACACAGACCCAGAGGATGCTTTTAAGTCTTGTATTTATACTCTGCTGCCCTACTTATGACTTCGAAGTGCATGTTGAGTCACTGAATAGATCTATTAACTGGAGGTTTTCACACTACAAATCAGAATTTACCACACTCGGCTTAGTCACACCAGCATTTAATTTATTTTGGACCAGCCCCTTTAGCAAGGAACTTAAGGTTTTACTGCTCTGAAAATGCTTTTGAAATGTTATTTACCCTGTTGCTCACTCAACATCTGACAAAAATGTGCAAGTGCTTCCAGGAATAGTAAAAATGTGTTTCAAAACACTGGACCAAAACAGAAGCTTAGTTCCATGGTATAGGTACCCCACTTTGAGAATGTCTAATTTATAACAACCTTTACAGAGGCGTTTACACAGAATTCTTTTAAATAGGGACTACTACTAACATATTTCAAATGTGAGTCAATACATAAATATTTTGTTAAGACGTCTTGTCAGCAACACATCTATTTCATTATGCATGAAATGTAACTACTTTTAGTTTCTAAGTTGCTGAATTATCTAGTATGCTCAGGGGAATTTGTCTGAAGATTTACTTAGGCTTGGTTACGTCTTTATAATTTTTTTGAAAATTGTAGAGAAAAGTTCTGTGTTTTGTAGCATGATCTTCATAACCATCTCATTAATAATTGAATCTCTGTGAAGAGTGTGAGATTACTGATATTCTCACTAGTTAGATGGTGATGGCATGCATCTTTGTAGAGAGGGGACAGATAACTTGACAAATATAAGGGTCTCCAGAGTGATGACCTGAGAATGATGCAGAGGTTTTCAATGTTTTAATGCCAGACTAATAATTAATTTTAGGGCTTCAAAGTTATAGCAATTTGACATTTAGGTCTTTCCTCCCACTTTTGGAATATTATCAGAATATCCTAATAGTTTTTGATTAAGTCATTGGAAACTTTGGGCTCAACATCTCATGCATCTCTTCTGGGCTAGTAACCAATGACATGTGCCACTGAAATTGGCAGCTCTGAGTGTGTGTGTGTGTGTGAGAGAGAGAGAGAGAGACAGAGAGACAGAGAGAGACAGAGAGAGAGAGAGAGAGAGAGACTGGTTTTCTAATCTTAGCAGAGTCTGCTGTATCAGAGGTTAAAGGATTACTCTTTTGATTATCTTCATGATTTGTTTCAGAGCATCACTTTCGTGGTTTGGCCAACTGGTAACGTTTTTTTAGGTTTTATCAAAACTAAAGAATTTTTTGCATGTCTTATGTTTCTCTTAGTTCCAAAATACTATATTTGACTCTAATAACACATTGCAAGAATATAGATAGACATTCTAAATTTAATAATTAACTGAATAAGCATAAGTCAAAATGGGACTTATTATTTTTTGCCTTTTGGTCCTTCAGTTAATGTTATACCAAATCTACTGTGACTTCCTCTTTCATTCTTCAACGCTCTACAAGAATATCTCATTTCTCTTCTCTACTAATTAAGTTCCTTTACATTGTTAAAAGTTTGGACCCAAATTCATCTTTGGGAAGGCTTTCTTGGCAGATTCTACTTGACAGTTAACAGTCTTCCTAGATATAGACCACATTAAAAGGTTTTTTAATGTTTATTTTATTTTTGAGAGAGAGACAGAGTACAAGCAGAGGAGGGGCAGAGAGAAAAAGGCAGACACAGAATCTGAAACAGGCTCCAGGCTCTGAGCTTTCAGCACAGAGCCCAGTGCAGGGCACAAGCCCTCGAACTATGAGCTCATAACCTGAGCTAAAGTCAGACACTTAACGAACTGAGCCACCCAGGTACCCCTAGATTACATTTTGAAAAAAAAATTAACCAATATTGTATGAACAGTGTGTACTGTATTTTATGAACAGCACTGTGGTAGAAGACACTCTGAGGAAAGAAGATGATCACTTTTTTATACCCGGGCAGGGCTCAGGTCACGATCTCGTGGTTCATGAGTTCAAGCCCCACATTGGGCTATCTGCTGTCAGCCCAGAGCCTGCTTCAGATCCTGTCTTCCTCTCTCTCTGTCCCTCCCCTCCTCTCATGTGTGCCTGCACGTGCATTCTTTCCCTCGCTCTCAAAAATAAACATTTATATCCTTGCAGGAACATACTGTCTAGTTGAAGAAGCAAGAAAATATTTAAACACTCATATTATAAAGACAGATTTTTTTCCCCTTGTGGAAGTCATTAAGAAGCAGGTTTGAGGGGCGCCTGGGTGGCTCAGTTGATTAAGCATCTGACTTTGGCTCAGGTCACGATCTCACGGTTCGTGAGTTTGAGCCCCGCATCGAGCTTTGTGCTGACAGCTCAGAGCCTGGAGCCTGCTTCAGATTCTGTGTCTCCCTCTCTCTCTCTGTGCCTCCCCTGCTCACACTCTCTCTCTGTCTCTCAAAAATAAACATTAAAAAAATAAAAAAAGAAGCAGGTTTGAGTGTGCAGAATGTAAAGGAAGACGTTAATTACAGTCTCATACTTGAAAGAGCCATGAAGCCTTCCTTTTTGGATACTATTATAGAGTCCTAGCTCTTTAGAGCTACAAGGATCATTACTTGTAATTTAATCAAATTCCAGTGTTATGAGACCACAGTTTGCCTGCTGGACATGTCCATTCGAGTATTATTCCCTAGAACTCAGAATGCCTAAAATTACGTATCATTGTTCTCCACCCAACCAACACACCTAATATTTACCATTCTTCTAGTCAGTTTGACTGTCTTTCCTTCTGCCCTGAAACTGTTGACTTTGCTCAACATGTTTTGCTTTTACATGTTCCTTACCACCACCATCATTTAGGAACATAACCACCTTTTTCTGAACTCATGAAATTGCTCTGATTTGTCTGGCTCCTCTTCTGGCTTTCAGTCAGTTCCTATTCACTACTGCCTTTTACAAGGGTATAAAATTTACTGATTTAACAACTATATGCGATGCAAAGACTATGACTGCCTATTGGATTAAAAAATAAAGACTTATAAAAACACTTTAAGGTCAGTTAGGAAACTTGAATATTGACTATACTAATGGTACTGAGATTACATAGGAGAAAATCCTTCAAATTTCATGCCAAAGAAGTGTCATTAAGAGTGAAGTATCATTATGTCAGCACCTTACTTTTAAGTGGTTCTCCACCCAACAGCAACAAAAATAGTGTGTGTGTAAAATATGGAGGGGGATAGAACAAACGTGTAAAATATTTAGTTGGTAAATCTAAGTGAAAGATTAATGTTTACTGTACAATTTCATTAGGTTTCATGCAGATCTGAAAATTCTCAAGATTAAAAGTTGGGAGGAAATCTTAGTAATTACTGCAGGGACTAAAGGCAAGTTTTAGGTCAAGTGACAGTACTTGTGAATTGGTAGTGACCATGTAGAACTCTATGGAAAGACGTATGTGTCCAGGGGCACTAATGCTGTGCATGCCCTGGGTGAGTAGAAGGTGGCATGGTGATGGTGACATGGTGTGCAAATACTTGCATCTCTGGCCAGATAACTACGTATCCCTCTTAACTTGTCCATGGAAGCCTTTATTCTGAGATGCCCTGGCCTCATCTGCACTATTCCTTCTCATAACTGTTCTCGAGTTTAATCAAAGTTTCCGTGCCTTCAAGTATTCCTTTTTCTCCTAGGTTATCATCATGTCGGAGCTTCATTTCTACTCCTCCCAGGTCTAAATCCAATGGCCAGCTATTTGAATTATTCTTGGAATAGTGGTACTCTTAACTCCTTGGTCCTTGTCTTTTTTTTTTTTTTTTTTTTTTTTTTTTTTTCTCTTCTACAAACTCTT
>NW_027530974.1:951906-990045 GCF_008692635.1 Crocuta crocuta | reverse complement strand
AACAAATAAGTTTGACCATTCTTTTCTTCTTGTGTTTATGCTGAAATGAAAGTGTTCTTAGAAAAAAAAAAAAACCTCAAAAAACCCAAATAGGTGTATGGTATCACTATTTCCTCACAAGTCTCTAATCTCTTTTGGGTACTTAGTAGTCATCTTATGTTGATCAGTTTTCTTCTACTTCTCTACTAGTAAGTATTCTGTTTAGTTTCTATCTGTAGGCTCCTGAGGCAACTTGAGCTCCCTTAGCAAATAACCTTGCTTTTTAGTTTCCAAAACATCCTTCCCTTTCCAATACAGAATTATCTCCCCAGCTTTGTGGAGCCATTGTCCTTCCTGTTTAGACCAGACCTTCTCTACTTGCTCTTGAGCCTGTTCCCTTCCTAGAGATGCCAGTTATCCTTTTGTTTGTTCATCCATCTCTTTCCACTAGCTCCCTGCCATTTTAAGAAATAATCTTTATAATTTCTCAAAGACCTATTCTATACCATGAACTCTATTATTTATTTATTTATTTATTATTAAAAAGGTTTTTTTAATGTGTATTTATTCCTGAGAGAGAGAGAGAGGCAGAGCACGAGTGAGAGATGGGCAGAGAGAGAGGGTGACACAGAATCTGAAGAAGGCTTCAGGGTCTAAGCTGTCAGCACAGAGCCTGACACAGGGCTCAAACTCACCAGCTATGAGATCATAACATGATCTGAAGTCAGACGCTTAACTCGACTGAGCCACCCAGGTGCCCCTATTATTTGTTTTTAATTAGGGAATACTTGATATATGCAAAATAATAGATAATATCCTGATAATGTATGAAACATAGTAAGGAAATAAAAGCCCAGATTAATCTACTACCTAAGTTAAAAAATAGTGGAATCCTGATGAAAGCTCCCCATCTATTCTTTCCTGTAAAGCCCCAGGGGTAACTAAGATCATGGTATTTGCCTAATCTCTTGCTTTTCTTTATAGTTTTATCATATGAAAATCGTTGCTAATAACTATATTGTTTAGTTTTGTGTATTTTTTAATTTATAAAAAGTATATCATGCTATATATTGTATATATTTTTCATTCAACATTGTTTATAAGATTTATCAACTTTGAGGTGGATAAATATACTTGGTTTATTTCCATTACTGTATAATACTCACTTTTCTGAGTATACCATTATCATAAGTTTTCCTGTTACTGGTCATCTGAATTGTTTCCATTTCTTGCTTTTATAAATAATGCTTCTGTAAAGATTTTTTATGTGTCATGAACAGGAGTCTCTCTAGGGTAAGCAACTTCAACATTGGAATATCTGCTATCTTGCAGCAGGGTTTTACTTCCACCCTTGACTGCTAGGGTGAGCAACTTCAACATTGGAATATCTGCTGTCTTGTAAAGGGTTTTACTTTCATCAGGAGTGTACATAAATATGTCTTGCTAACATATTTTTTTCTAATAATTGATTTTAGTAAATTTTTAAACTTTGGCTAATCTAGTAGATTGTTATCTCATTGTGGTTTTAATTTGCATTTCCCTGATTACTAATGAAGACTGAGCATCTTTCATGTGATTACTGGCAATTTGTGTTTCTATTTTTTTCTTTAAATGTTTCTTTATTTTGAGAGAGAGAGAGAGAGAGAAAGAGAGTACACAAGCATGGGGGAGGGACAAAGAAGGAGAGGGAGAATCCCAAGCAGGCTCTGTGCTATTAGCATAGAGCCTGATGCGGGGCTCCATCCCATGAAATGTGAGATCATGACCTGAGCCAAAATCTAGAGTCCAGTGCTTAACTGACTGAGCCACCTAGGTGCCCCTGTGTTTCTTCTCCTANAGAAGTTGAAATAAAATGAATATCTATTCAATTTTTTTAATTAAAAAATTTTTTTATTAAAATTTTTTAAATGTTTATTTATTTTGGAGAGACAGAGCGCAAGCAGGGGAGCGGCAGAGAGGGAGGGAGACACAGAATCTGGAGCAGGCTCCAGGCTCTGAGCTGTCAATACAGAGCCCAAGGGGCTTGAACCCATGAACTGCAAGATCATGACCTGAGCTGAAGTTGGATGCTCAACCTACTGAGCCACCCAGGCGCCCCTTTTTAAATTTTTTAAAAATGTTTTTAAATTTATTTCTGAGAGACAGAGAGAGAAAGAGAGCAAGAGCATGTGAGCAGGGGAGGGCCAGAGAGAGAGGGAGACATAGAATCTGAAGCAGGCTCCAGGCTCTGAGCTAGCTGTCAGCACAGAGCCTGTTGTGGGGCTCGAACCCATGAACCATGAGATCATGACCTGAGCCAAAGTCGGACGCTTAACAGACTGAGCCACCCAGGTGCCCCTAACGTCTGTCATTATACCCCTAATTGAAATTTGAGGATTCTTGCCCTGGTGCTAGTGGCTGTTTCAGACTTGGTCCTTGCCCTCGTCTCTACCTTCACCCTGCTGTGCCCTCTCAGGACCCTGGCTCCAGTAACAGCCAGGTACTTTTAGAAGGCTGGATTTTCCAGTTTGCCTTATCATGGGTTAGTCCCTTTTATTAGAAAGTCTGTCTTCCATTCTTAACCTTTTGTAATTTTCTGCTTCTCCTTTACTACTCACTTCAAGTACTGCCTTCTTTCTCTGTGGAGCTTTTCCTAACCTTCTATGTATGTCATTTGTCACTGGTCCTACTGTCACACCATTGCCATATTGAGGGTGGAGCAGGCACAGGAGTTGGAAGATTTGAAGTCATATAATTTGGTGTATTCATATTTAAAATTTTATGTATGTTATGATGTTTCAGTACCTTAAAAATCTCTCTGGCTAGAGAGTAGCTGTCCCTCCTGGGGCCAGCCAACAGAGATAGCAAAGAGCCCAGCTGGAAGCATGTCTTTGTTGCCAAATTAACCGGTCCAGAGCCACATGTCCTCTGTCTGGGTCCTTACACCCTATGATACAATATTCCTCTGTCTTAGTCATCCTGGGGCTAGATGTCAGGCATCCAGGGGCCACTCTTATTCAGACTACCAAACTGAAACTGCCCTGTCCTCCTGTCTTGCCTTTCCCTGGGAGACCTTGATAAAGGCGCTGACTTTGGCTTTTCCCTTGCTTTTGCTGTCTGCCTCCTGACTACCCTGAGGTTTCTCCATTATGGCTTTACATGGTATGCTGTCCCTACTTGTTTCTAGGACTTGTGAATATAATAAACTTTTTTTCTGAGCCTATCCTATGGTTGTATCTACTGACCGTCACATAAAAGACTACAAAACATATTTTTCCCTATTTTATTGAGATATAATTGATATATAGCACTGTATAAGTTTAAAGCATACAACATAATTATTTGAATTATATAGTAAAATAATTATTGTAATATATTTAGTTAACATTCATTATCATATATATGTGTCTATATATGTACACACATACACACATACAAATGTGTTTTGCCCTTGTGATGAAAGTCTTAGAATTTACTTTCTTAACTTTTATATATACCATGTGGCAGTTTTAACTATAATAATCATAGTCATTATGTTGTACATTAAGTGCTTATTTATCTCATAACTGGAAGTTTGAACCTTTTGACCAACATTATCCAATCCCCCATCACCTCCCTCTGGTAACCACAAATTTGATCTCTTTCTTAATGAGGTTTTTTTGTTTGTTTGTTTGTTTGTTTGTTTGGGTTTTTTTTAGATTTCACAAATAATTGAGATCATACAATATTTACCTTTCTGTTTGATTTATTTCTCTTAGCACAATACCCTCATAGTCCATTTGTGTTGTCACAAATAGCAGGATTTCTTCCTTTCTATGGTTGAATAATATTCATACATATAGGTATATATGTATCAGAACTTTTTTGCCCATTCATCTATCATTGGACACTTAGGTTGTTTCCATATCATGGCTATTATAAATAATGTTGCTAGGAACATGGGGGTGCAGATATCTTTCAATATAGTCTTTTGACTATACAGATGTTTTCATCTGATTTTTAAAAAAATTTTTTCTTTAATATTTCTTTATTTTTGAGAGAGACAGACAGAGTACAAGCAGGGCAGGGACAAAAAGAGAGGGAGACACAGACTCTGAAACAGGCTCCAGGTTCTGAGCTGTCAGCACAGAGCTCAGTACAGAGCTTGAAGTCACGCACCACAAGATCATGACCTGAGCCGAAGTTAGATGCTTAACTGACTGAGCCACCAAGGTGCCCCATAACATCTGATTTTTAATTTATACTTTGCTTTTTCTAGCTGTACAACATGACCTTATCTCCTCAAGAACTGTTTTCTCACTGTTAACAGAAAGCTAATGCTTATAGAATATTTCGACCAGTTGTGTCCCATGATAAATATTGCCCATTATTTTTATTACTACTGTTATTATTATTACCTGTTTTGATAGACACAGCTCTCTTATCTACCATATTTTCATCTCTTGAAGGGCAAGGTTTGTCTCTGTAACCCTCCTTCTAAAACATCAACATATACTTGACACATGCATGAATGAATCAATGAGTCAGTGCATCAATGCATGAAAAAATACATAAGGCAAGGACGTTTGGAGCCAAAATATGAAATGCCCACATAAAAAGTGTATACTTTTATTTGGTTAGGCTTTTGAGAATGGAAGTGATAGTTCACTGAGAGTTTTATTAGAGTTTCTTAATTAGAAAGTTTAAATTTAATCAGATGGGCTGGTGGTTTCTAAACTGTGTTTTGAAGAGCCTGAGGCTGCCTAGAGGTGCCTCAAGGTTGGCTGGAAGTTGGGTGTGACACAGAAGTGGGAGGCAAAGTTTATGGGAGGGACTCTTTCCTTTTCCACATCCCTCCTCAAGGCTCCTGACCTTGAAGCCAGATAGTTTTGTGGTAATTGCTTTTACGTATTGGATTTCTGCTTAAGTTTCATTGGAAAAGGAATTGAGCTGTAAGAGTAGCACAGACTGTTTACTATGGTGTGCTGGGTGTATGATGGCTTAGGTATTGGGGGTAGAGTATCAAGGCAGTGTCCGATGTGCTGGGAGAAGTGGATGGCAGCTGAGAACCTGAGAGGCACCCTGGGGGATTGCTCACACAGCACTGTGGAAGTAGAGTCTGTAGTGTGGCAGTGTGGGATGTGAGTCCAAGCTGATCGATAAGACATTCGCATGTCTGCTTGAGATGAGAGCCGGTGAGATTAGAAACCCAAGGACATTGAATTTTACTTTATTGAGCAGATGGGTGTTGTGTGTCAACTATCTGTCAGTGTTCTGGGTCATGATGAGCAAAGCGATTGTGGTTCTGTTCTCATGGATCCTGCAGTCCAGTTGGGAAGACACATAATCTATTGTCACTGACCAATAATGAGATATGAAGCAAAGAACTGTATGCTTTGAGTGTTTCTGACAGGTAGGAGATCCGATTCAGTCAGGGTGGAACATAGCAGGAAGGATTTTCTGAAGAAACGGTGGGTGAACCAACATCTACAATTATGGAATCCTAATAAGTGGACACTGGAAGCAGGGTAGTCAGGAGAGTTGAGGAAGAGGGAGAAGCCTGTGTGAAGTGCAGGAAGTATAGCTTTTGGAGCCCAAGGAAGGTCAGTGTGGCTGGTGGGCAGCACACTGGAAGAAGGACTGGCTTGGTTTTTTTTGTTTTGTTTTGTTTTGTTTTAATTTTTTTTTAATGTTTTTATTTATTTCTAGGAGAGAGAGAGAGTGTGAGCAGGGGAGGGTCAGAGAGAGAGGGAGTCAAGACTGAAACAGGCTCCAAGCTCTGAGCTGGCAGTCAGCACAGAGCCCGACGCGGGGCTCGAAGCCACGAACTGTGAGATCATGACCTAAGGGAAAGTCGGACGCTTAATCGACTAAGCCACCCAGGCGCCCCAAGACTGGCTTGGTTTTGAACTTCGTAGTTCCCGACAATCAATTATAAGTGCAAAGAGCAGAAGTTTTCCTCTGACCCTTCCCCCTTAACCCTGGCCCTGCTTGACCTTTTGTTTGCACTCCTTAATACTTTTGAATCCTGTATTGGGGTCCCAGGGCTGTTATAACAAAGTACCATAGATCAAATGAGTTAAACAACAGAGATTTATTTTATTGTAGTTCTGGACGTTGGCAGTCCAAGATCAAGGTGTCAGCAAGGTTGCTTCCTTCTGAGGGCAATGGGGGAGAATCTGGTCCAAATTCTTCATCTTCACATGATATTTTCCTTATGTGTATCTCCATCCAAGATTCCCCTTTTTATAAGAAAACCAGTCAGATTAGGATCCACTCTACTTTAGTGTGACCTCATCTTATCTAATCATCTGCAGTGACTCTTTTTCCAAATAAGGTCACATTATAAACTTGTGGGGGTTTAGGACTTTCATATGTGAATTTTTAGGGGCATATTTTTAAGCCTGTAACAAGTCCTATTTTTAGCCTGATATTGTTATATCTTTAGAAAATAACTCCTTTAAATATGAAAATGAACTTTCTTTCCCCTTTATCTTAGAGTCTAGAGATGAAAACATAGAATTGAAACTGGCTTGTAGTAAACACGCAGTAAAATTAGATAATAAGGTCTTTGTTCAAGTGCCATAATTTACTTCCACCTCATAAGAAAATACAAGTGCCCATTGTTGGGCGTGTACCTATTAGACAGTTGCTGCTGAGTGGATATTATTAGCCTGAAACCAGTGGGACCCACATTTATGCTGGGTGGGGGGTAGGGGAAAAGAAGGGAGAGGGAGACAGAGACAGAGAATGGAACCAAAACTAAACCCAGACTTCCTGGCATGTAAGTACTGTTTGCAGAGGGTGCCAAGAGAACACTTTAGAGGCTGTGGTGCCAAGTGTGTGGCTGCTGGACTATGAGTGCAGCTGCTGGCAGTTTGTGGTCAGATGTCCGGTGTATAGAGAGTGGTGTCCACCCTACCTGGTCACCCTTCTCTTCCATCCTGTGGTTTCCTAAGCTTAGGGACCTATTGTCAGTTCAAATAAACAGGTTTTAAGTGGTATTAATTTTCCCCTCTAACTTCTGTATTCCTGCTTGCTCAAAATCCATATTCAACTGTAGGTTACTGTTAACAGTTTTATGAAGACTGAAATTCATCTGGTGACTACCCACCTGTAGGCACATAAGCTGGCAAGCATTTTGGTGGGCTAGTGCCTGTGCTACAACAGATTGTGAAATAGTTTTAATTTCACCTCAAGCTTAACACAGCACAGTTTTTAAATTTTTTGAGAGAGGGAGAGAGAGAGCACGCAACTGAGCACAAACAAGGGAGAGGGGCAGAGGAGAGAGATTTTTTTTAACATTTTATTTATTTCTGAGAGAGAGAGAGACAGTGTGAGCAGGGGAGGGTCAGAGAGAGAGGGAGACACAGAATCCAAAACAGGCTCCAGCTCTGAGCTAGCTGTCAGCACAGAGCCTGACGCGGGGCTCGAACCCGCAAACCATCAGATCATGACCTGAGCCGAAGTTGGACGCTCAACCGACTGAGCCATCCAGGTGCCCCTTCAGAGAGAGAGATTCTTAAGCAGGCTGCACACTCAGCATGGAGCCTCATGTGGGGCTTGATCCCATGACCCTGGGATCATGACCTGAGGCAAAATCAAGAGTCGAACACTCAACTAACTGAGCCACCCAGGTGTCCCAACACAGTATTTTTTTATTCAGTTATTATTCCATGTGGATGGACATTGCATATGGATATAATGAAAAAGTCTGTGGCCAGTTTGGGGCATAGACTCTTAGAGTTGAAGGAAGCTTATTGGTTTTGTGAGCCAACTTCCTACCCCTGTGGATTTTCTCCTACAGCAGTATAATAACTAGCCATTCAATCTCTGCAAGAATATCTACATCAACCAGGAACTTGTTAATGCCAGTATCCCTGGAGGGCTTCATGATGAACCTGATCTCACTCCCCTTGAGTATTTAGTTTTTGGATTTTACTGACCCCTTTGTAGTACATTTTTTTGTCTGTTTTGTTTTAGCCCTTTAGTTACCAGAAGTTACTGCTATTTTCCGTCCTTCATTGTTATTATTCTCTGTTCTTTTGTTCTTTAATGCCATTCTCATTTATCAGCCTCTGAAGCTACTTTAATTTGTCATTGTCCCTCATAAGACTTAAAACACTTTCTAGAGGTGGTGGATTCATAAGGGTGCAATAAAACTGACTGTATTATTAACTGAGATGGTTAGCTCAACTAGTTACATGTTATCCCCCAAAACCATGATATCTGTCACTTTGAAGTCACCTGGATCCCAGGTTCATAATATGCTAGATTTTCTCACCCCAAATAATTGGTTTTTGTAACATTTCTTAAAAACCTTTATTTTTTGTATTTTTGTTTGTCTGTAGTTCACACTTACATCCATTGCATAATGTGTTTTGGGTCAGCATTTCCTAGACCTTGTTAATAGAACACTGGGCTTGCCGCAGGTGAACAGGATCTCTCTCTTTCACCACCATCCCTCCCCTCAGAGGGAGTGGGGATTCTGTCATCTAAAAATTGAGAAACTCTGCTTCCAACATTCCCCTCTTGCTGATTCACAAGGCACATTTGCGTGCTACAGGTTTTGTGATGTCCTGAAGTAACTTCCTAGGGCTGCTGTAGCAAATTACAAACTGGATGGCTTAAAACAACAGATTTGTCCTCTCATAGTTTTGGAGGCCAGAAATCTCAAATTAGATGTGGGTAGGGCGATTCACTGTCTTGAAGTTCTGGAAGAGAATACATTCTTGGCTCTTCTGGCTTCTGGCAGCTGCTAACATCCCCTGACTTGTGGCTGCATCACTTCATTCTGTTTCTAAGGTCACAGGGCCTCCTCCTCTTCTGTCTGTGTTAAATCTCTTTGTGCTTCTGTCTTACAGGGATGCTTGCAACTGGATGTAGGACTCTCCAAAATAATCCAAAATAATCTTGACATTTCAAGATCCTTGATCACATTTACAAAGACAGTTGTTTTTTTTTATATAAGATAATAACATTCATAGAATGCAGTAATTAGGATGGGGCTATGCTTTTGGAGGCCATTATTTACCTACCACAGTTGCTAATCTTTTATCCATTCAGGACAAGTAACCTTCTGCTCACACTTCTTAGCTACTACATCTTACCCCAAATTGCTTTTCCTTTTCATCAAATATTTGTCCTTAAGCTCACGTTTTCTCCTTTTCACAATGCCTTCCTATCTGTCTTGGCTCCCTACTTCTAATTGCTAAGTAGTTTGGTTTATATTTTTAAAACACCTTGCACTCTTGTGTCATCTCTCATTAAACTCTGTGCCTTTGTTGAACTTTGGACAGTGTGGGATAGGGGGCAAGAATTTCTGGAGTCAGACTGTCTGGGTATAAATCCCAGTTTCCCCTCCCTGGTTAATAGCTGTGTGACTTTGGGTAAGTTACTTAATTGCTTCTGCCTAAGTTTCATTGTCTGTAATAGGAGATAATTAGAGTAAATACTTTAAGGAGTTGTTGTGGGAATTACATAAGTTAATAAATGTAAACTGCTGAAAACACAGCCTATCACTACACTGTCCAAAATTGTAGCTATAAGCCATATGTTGCTATTGAACAATTAAGATGTGGATAATAGGACTGAGGAAATGAATTTTTTAAATGGAAGCAATATAAAATATATTTTTGTTAAACACAACTGTCTTGTTTTGGTAGGATTACATTTCAGTTTAACTGGTGTATTTCACACTTAAACACACCACCAATTTTGTTGATGTCAACTAATTTATTCACTTGGAATGAATTTTTTTTCTGTGTTCTATCTTACATTGTAATGCATTTATTTGAGCATTTTATGCAGACAGCAGGACTTAGTGATACATGTACCTCATCATTGGTAATTAAATTGAAATGTTTATAATTTTAATTAAAATGTATTTTTCCAATTAAAATAAATATAGACCAATTTTATAGTTCAAATAAAAGGCATATTACTGCTGCAGAATTGAGTGCAGACATAGAAATTAATACTATGATCTGAGCAATGAAGACCTAAAGAGACAGGAAATTCCATGATTAATTTGCAATTTGCTCTGCCAAAGCAAGACAGAAAAACTGTTGTGTTAAAAATTTTAAAGCAAATAAACTGGATAATATTAAGAGATTAAGATTTGATTAGAAGTTTCCTCTCAATGAAGATCAGAAAAGAATTAATGCATTTAGTTGCCTGAAATCTGAATTAAATATCCAATACATTTAAATTTTTGATAGGATGAGATCTTGTTGCTTCAGACACTTATAAAATGGGTTAGATCAATGCACAAAAGATGAAACCAATTTTAGTTGGAGAGATGGCAAAATAAATTATTTGTTACTTAAATTTTATTAGAAAATTATGAGAAAAGACAACAATGTATATATACATAACATTTTATAGATATTTAATTAAATCACCAGTTGCCTGTAGAAGACAAGATCTTTCTAACAGTATTAAAGATCAATTGATTTGAAATTTGAAAAATTTCAAGTGCTTTTCTTTAGGCAAGTTGCAGGGTCACTGCCTAGTTAATACTTTAGATATCCTTTTTCACAAAGGATTTAAAAATTTACAAAGAAATGATATAAATTTGTGGTGAGAAATACCAAATTTGAGCATAGATGTTTTTGAATGTTCTATATGTCAAAGAAGAATTTCAGATGGATATGAAAGCAATTAATTTATATTACCACAGGTTTCTATCACTTCAGCTATGTTAGGTGAGATACTTGCAATCATGGATTTTAAAATAAGAGACTGATACTTCTTTTATTGCTTCATTTCACTATATTCTGAAGCAGACTCTTTAAAAAATATCATTGGGGTGCCTGTGTGGCTCAGTTGGTTAAGCATTCAGCTTTTGATTTTGGCTCAGGTTATGGTCTCACAGTTGGTAAGAGTGAGCTGCACATTGGGCTCTGTGCTGACAGCATAGAACCTGCCTGGGATTCTCTCTCTTTCTCCCTCTCTCTCTGTCCCTTCTCAGCTTGTGTTCTCTTTCTCTCTCTCTCAAAAATAAATAAATAAACTTAAAATGTGTCATAGCTACCCAGTTAGAATTTTTCAATCTATACATTCAAATATATGAGTCATTGCCATTTTATAGACCTGTTGAAGGAAATAAAAGACAATGAAGGCAGTAATCTTCTGCTCTTGGGCAGCACTCATTGGTGGAATCATGGATGAGTTTTACAAAGATTTCTGTAATATTTACTCCAATATAAGATTTTCTTTTCTTTCTTGAAATGAAATGGATACTTGCCAAATAATTATAAAGAAAACATGTCAGTGTGATTTATGTTTTCTCAGTTTTACCACACTGCTTATGAATGAGCTAAATTTGAAGCTCTAAGGAAAGGAAAGGTTTATTTTTGACCTAGCTATGGAGGTGTGAGAATTCATGTTGAAATTGGAAATTTTTATAACATAAATCAATAATGACTTTGTACATTTTTCTAAAGTGAATCATTATGTAGAAGATTTAAACTATTAATAGCATTACATAAACTGGCTATATAACCAGAAGGAAAATTGGAAGAACACTATTAGAGTTGCTTTCCAATGTATGCAAATACTCATTTGTGTTCTGTGTTAATGCTTGACATAAGAGTGAGTTAACTTGAACAGACATGGATTTTAAACTGATAACCTTTTGTTCCAAAGTCAAATTAGTTTTTCTTAAAACAAAACAAAACAAACTGAACCAGTTGTGCCAGTGTATATAGTGGTTATTAAAAAGAAATGGGTTTTCTTGGCATTCAGATTTTGAAATATTTGATATAACCAGTTATCAGTTTTATGTAGGTACAGATCAAGTGCTTCCAAAGAAAATTTAAGCTTGAATTGAGATGTGTTGTAAGTGTAAAATGACAAATTTTGAAAACTTTAATAAAAAAAAGAATGTATAACATCTCATTCATACCTTTTTAACATATTGATGTAACATTCAGAATATATTGGGTTAAATAGGTTTTTTTAAAAATTAAACTTTAATTTTAAACTTTAACTTTAAAATTTAACTTTTTAAAATTTGCCTACTAGAAAATTTAAAGTTACACATGTGGCTCAGAATATATTGCTGGCCTAACCCATCATAGGTGTACAGTGAATGAATGTTAGCGTTACTATGATTGCTGATATGAAGATGCTGATTGCTAATGTGATGATGTTGATGATTTTGTTGTTGTATTGATTCTTTGTCCTGTCACTAGATTATAAATTCCCTAAGGGTAAGAAATATATCTTATCCTTATTTTTTTTTAAGTTTGTTTATTCATTTTGGGAGAGAGAGAGCACAGTATGAACGAGGGAGGGACAGAAAGAGAGGGAGATAACAGAATTCCAAGCAGGCTCTGTGCTGTCAGCACACAGAGCCCTACATGGGGCTCAATCTCACGAACCATGAGATCATAACCTGAACCGAAATCAAGACTCTGAGGCTTAACTAACTGATTCACCCAGGCTCCCCTTTTATCCTTACTTTTATTTGCCATATCACATTGTAGTCCTTTTTTTTTTTTTAAATGTTTTATTTATTTCTGAGAGAGAGAGCGAGAGAGACACAGCACCAGCAGGGGAGGGTCAGAGAGAGAGGGAGACACAGAATCTGAAACAGCCCCCAGGCTCTGAGATAGCTGTCAGCACAGAGCCCAACGTGAGGCTTGAACCCACGAACCGTGAGATCATGACCTGAGTTGAAGTCATATGCTTAACCGACTGAGCCACCCAGGCACTCCTGTAGTCCTTTTTTAAAGGATGTTTACCAGTGGATTGACTGCCCCAGGATCCGCTTTTAACATTCCATGTACAGACCTGTGTTGTTGTGTTCTTTAATCTTCAGTATAATGGCATAGAAATCCCTTTGAGTCTGTGCTCAGAAGCGTCCGACTTTCGCTTGGGTCATGATCTCGCGGTTCGTGGGTTCGAGCCCCGCATCGGGCTCTGTGCTGACAGCCAGCTCTGAGCCTGGAGCCTGTTTCAGAGTCTGTGATTCCCTCTCTCTCTGACCCTCCCCTGCTCATGCTGTCTCTATCTCTCTCCTAGAAATAAATAAAACATTTAAAAAAATTTAAAAAAAAACATTTTTTTATTTTTGAGAGACAGAGGAGGAACTCGAGCAGGAAAGAGGCAGAGAGAGGGGGAGACACAGAATAGGAAGCAGGCTCCAGGCTCCGACTGTCAGCACAGAGCCCAACACGGGGCTCAAACCCACGAATTGTGAGATCCGAAGTCGGGCGCATAACTGACTGAGCCACCCAGGTGCCCCTTATCCCCTCTGTTTCTATGTTAGGGCTGAGCTATCTAGGAACACACCTGGATGTGTTGCCCAAAAGGCAGTGACACTGGAGAGAGAGTTGAAATTACAATGGAAACACATATTTTTAAAATCTGTGATCCCCACCCACCAAATGGTTTATAATAACTTCTCTGGGTGGTAGAACCCAAAGTACAATATTAGTACAACCTAACAAGTAAATGGAGAGATTTCCAAGCCCACAAACTGAATGGGTTGAACCTACTCACAGACCTGACAATCCAGGGGAATCAACATTGTTCATGGTAGGATCTCTGTGATTTACAGTCTTTCCTACAACACTTTATTCTTTGTCCTCTGGCTCTTTAATTTACTTGGTGTTCTTAGTTTTATGATATGCAGCTTTCTGCACAGATGCTTACAAATTTCTCTATTTATACGTGTGTACATATGCTTGAGTTTTATCTGTTCCAGTGATTTCAAGTTATGTAAATCACAGTTCTTACTTTGTATCTTTCTTCAGTGATTTACAATATCTTCAGGGTGATGGGTATTCCTTGGTTGCAGAGCAACCATGCAGAGCAATTCAGCTCCCTGAAATGCACCAGGGAGCCTATAAGTGACATTTCTGTCATAGTATATATTTTAGAAACAGTTTTAACTAGATTGTGCCAATTTCTTAACCCTGAAAGAAATTTGGTTAAAAGAACATTTGTAAATAGTTAAACTCTGCTTGTTACCAACAGTGACATTTTAGTAGCAACCTGTTAAATGAATGTGCCGTAGGATGGGGAAAGATAGAGACATCAATATATGTGTGTTCTTTTGTTATTTATGACCTTTTAAAATCTGTAAACAAAAGGACATTTGTTTCGTCTTCCTCCCTTAGCCAGGACACAAATTATAAAAAGAAATGTACAAGGAAGTGTTAATAAATCAGGTAAATACTAAAATTTCATAATTCTTCTCTTTTCAGTACAAAGCGTTTTTTTCTTCCAAATTTAAAGTTTTTCATTAAGCATGGCCTTGAACACTGGACAAAGTATAGCACTGTTTTAGTTTTGAGTACCTGTAAAAAATCCTTTCCTGTATAAATCACTTGGATGAATAGAACTACGTAAGCGTATACTTTGCAAAGAAACAGACTTTAATTGTATGGACTGTCACTTTGAGAGATAATGAGAAAGGGAAAAGGAAAGAGAGGAACTCTATTTTCAAAATCTGTATATATATATTTACTACAAAGAGATTATTATTTAAGCATGAAGTTTACTGGTGATTTATTATTAACTTCCCTATCCAAATCTTTATCAATGCATTTCGAACCCTGAATTATAAAAACTTCAGTTAGTATATTGTTCTAAACTTGAAAGGAGTTATTCACACCAGCACTGAACTAGCCAGTTAGGCAGATATTCAAAAGGATTTTGACAGGGATATGTTTCTTGTATTTCCTCTTTTTTTTTTTTCCCCCACCTTGATTTCATGCTCAAGTGTGATGATTTATTTCTCCAGGGCAGTCTGCCATCCAGTATAGAAGAGGTCAGTATGGTAGTATTTCAGCTTTTCTTTTATCTTACAGCCTTGCCACCCTCTGTCCATGACTCATGTATCTACTGGTGTTCCCTGATAGCAGAACATTTTGATTAGCTCTACAGGTTACCTGGTTACTGTTCTCAATCTGTCCACGTGTGAGTTTGCTGATGCATGTGAAATGTTGAGGTCTGAGCCAGTGTTGGAGCATAATCCTATCTAGGCCAGGAAATGCCTGGCTTCCCAGATACTCCTCAGAGCAATAGGGCATGGACTAAATCTCTTATTTCCTTCCTGTCCTTTATTCCATAACACCTATGGCCCAAGTAGATGTTTGGTATTCACTATTCACTAATCTGGGACAGTTAGTATTGTTAATAAATTGTATAGAGACCAAATTGTAGGTCAAAATATTTGTAGGGCCATTGTTATGTAGTGATTGATCCTATTAGTGAAGCAGATTGTGATAAATAATTCATTACAATTATATACATACATGTATGTGTATGTATGTGTGTATATTACATATATATTTCAAATCCCTTTTCTGTTTACTGACAATCTTGGGCAGGTTACTTGGTCTTAGCTGACCTCAGTTTGCTCATTTGTAGAATGGAGGTAATAGTGCCAACTACATAGGGTTATTGTGAGTGTTTAAAAGTTAATGAATGTAAAACTTTTAGTGCATTCCTGACATATCTAAGTGCTATATAAGCACTTACTATTGTTATTAATATTATTATCATTTGTAGTAATAGTAGGTCATATGAAGATTTTTTTTAATCTCTGAAGGATAAAACCTTTAGCATTAGTGAAGAATGGGAGAGTGGGAGAGATAAAAACACACAGGTTCAATCTAAAGGAGCGTACCCATTAATAAAAAGGAGAGCTACTCGGTGGGATACAGTATTCTTTGGGGATACTTATATTCATGTAGAGATGAAAGGTTGGCTCATCCTTGATGTGTCTACGTATTATGTAACACCCAAGCACACTTGTAGGCTGTTATGCCTTTAGATTTCCTTTTGAAGCTTTTTAAACATTTCTGGGACAGTGTTTGGGTATATGTATGTTTGTGTGTGTGTGTGTGTGTGTGTGTGTGTGTGTATACGTGTTTGTTGTCTTTCTAATTATGTAATTAAAAATTGTCTTTCTATACTTTATTAATAATTGTTTCCTTTCTACCTCCTTTTGTTAACCCTTTAATCCCATTTTCCTTAAAGCATTTGCCTAATAACAGAAATTTATTTTACTGTGTGAAATTAACAATATTACACATGGTGGATTGTGCAAATTTAGCTGGAATTCATATTTTGTTGTTTGCATTCTTTGCTCATTAAGAGTGTACAATAGTCATTTGCAATTTGAAAAGAACATATATTTTAAAACAGCTAATTACGGGAGTTCTATCACTGAAAATCTGCTAATCTCTTTCAAAATATCTTATGAGTAGCTTTTATTAAGAAAATTAATTAATTTTATGTATGTTCTAGATCCGTACAAGAACAAACCAATAGGCAAAATACAGCCTACTAGAAAAGTGGATAAAAAATAGAAAAGATAAAAATAAATAGTTCCTAGAAGAAATAGTACATATGATCACAAACAAAATAACTCTTCAGCCTTAATACAGCCAAAAAATGAAAAGAAAAGCATCGTTTTTAACCTGTCAAATTGGAAAAAAATGTTTTTAAAATTAACCTTGTAGATCTT
Organism: Crocuta crocuta; assembly: GCF_008692635.1. Classification (NCBI taxonomy): domain Eukaryota; kingdom Metazoa; phylum Chordata; class Mammalia; order Carnivora; family Hyaenidae; genus Crocuta; species Crocuta crocuta. The sequence continues at coordinate 973,622 of NW_027530974.1, read as the reverse complement.
TTTTTCTTTTTGATATTTTTTCCTGAGTAAATTTTTTTAAAAAAATTTACCATGGACACAAGAGGTAACATTACAGTCATTTGTAGGATGATTGGAGGTATCTGACTTCTTTTTAAAATGTTGCTTATAACCTAGCTCATGATGGTTTCTGGAAAATCTTTGGTGACAGAGCTGCTGTATATGTATATATATGTATGAGGTGTATATACAATCACTTCACACCTGTTTGAAGGGCTCTTTCCCTGGCAGATAGTCAGAGGGAAGGGTTGGTTACAGGAAAAATATCTTAGCTGCTTTGCACAATAAATTTTTTATTGTTCAGAGTTTGTTGATAGCGTTTCTAGATTACAGTGCTCCTCTCTACCAGGAAGTAAATCATAGGAAGTGAAAATCTGGTTTTCTGTGGCAGTGTCTTTTATGGGGAAATAATTGTTAACTTTAAAAGACTACTGTGGTGTCTAGGTGGCTCAGTAGATTAAGCATCAGACTTGGACTCAGTTCATGATCTCTTGGTCCGTGAGTTCAAGCCCCACATTGGGCTCTGAGCTGACAGCTCAGAGCTGGGAGCCTGCCTCAGATTCTGTGTGTGTATCTCTCTCTGCCCCTCCCCAGTTGTATTCTCTCTCTCTCTCTCTCTCTCTCTCAAAAATAAATAAATGTTTAAAAAAAATAAAAGACTACAGGAATTGGGAATTATTTATGTTTTAAATATTAGTGATATCTTTGTTCCTGCTTACCAGTCAGCTAGTTTTCACCGCACTGATAATTGTTGGCTGTATTCTTGTTCTTCACTTGGAAATGCATTAATGTGTTTTACTTGGTTCTTAACTGTAAACATTAGTCCAGTCCTTTTTTGCAGTACTGATTTTGATGTTTATTTATTTATTTTGAGAGAGAGAGAGCACGCGCATGTGTGAGTGGGGGAGGGGCAGAAAAAGGGAGAGAGAGAGAGAGAGAGAGAGAGAGAGAGAATGAATCCCAATCCGACTTCATACTGTCAGCACAGAGCCAGAAACCGGGCTCAATCTCATGACCACAAGGTCATGACCTTAGCTGAAATCAAGAGTTGGATGCTTAACTGACTGAGCCACTCTGGTGCCCCCTAGATTTTTTTGCAGTATTTTTTAGTGAAAAATTCTGAGGTCTGGGCATCTGAAAACTGTTTCTATTTTTTGTTTTTTGTTTTTCTATTTTTTGGGTGTGATTCTGCTATTTACTAACTGTGTGACTGTACACTAAACATTTAACAGTTTTGAAACTCAGTTTCCTGACCTGTAAAATGAGAGAGTTGGATTAATTAATCCCTATGGTCTTTTGAATTCTGTGAGTTTGACAAAGATTTTATACAATGATTTGTGTTACAAACATCAGCCAGGTGAAAATACTTTTCAAGTATATTTTGCTTCTACATTCTTCATATTATGTGGCTAATCTTCCCAGTGGAAGTTTTCATTCTAATTCAAAACTGCAACTTCCATTAATCATTGAGGTGTTTGCATTTCTTTTATGGGGAGGTACAGATTACTTTGATATTATAATTGCTATTAGCTGAAGGGATGCTTATTTTAGAGTAATTAGAAATTCATAGAATTAAAGAACATAAAGGGCAGCATAAATTGGTGGTTTCTCTCCTCACAGAAGGGATATTCTATTTCCTAATGCTTGGGATGATCTAAACAAAGAAATTCATGTATTAGTGGCATGATTTCTTTAGCCCAATATTACTTATTCTGTTCAAAGAAGCTGCCAATTGGTGTTTAGGCAAAAACACACAGTATAATTTAGCATGTAGTTCAGAAGAACCAGGTTCTCAAATTGCATACAAGAAAGTGCCCTTTTCATTTGTCCTTCTGGACTATAAGTACATCCATGTTTGAAGAGAAAAGAGAAATCCTGGTCTCCTCTGCAGGAAGGTAGACTGCCTGGCACATAAGTGTTTGGATGTGGGCTTCATTAGAGGATCAGTCAGTGCTTAATATAGCCTTTGGTGGCCATTGAGAGAAGGGGTTAACTTTCTGTACTTCCTTCAGCTTGTTATAAATGTGAAAATTTAGGTAATTTTAATGCTACAGTCAAGATAGGATTGAATCAGGGGCATCTGGGTGGCTCAGTCAGTTAAGCATCTGACTTTGGCCCAAGTCATGATCTCACCTGGAGCCTGCTTCAGAGTCTGTCTCTATCTCTCTGCCCCTCCCCTGTTTGTGTTCTGTCTGTCTCTCTCAAAAATAAATATACACAGGGGCGCCTGGGTAGCTTAGTCGGTTAAGCGTCCGACTTTCGCTTAGGTCATGATCTCGCGGTTCGTGGGTTCGAGCCCCGTGTCGGGCTCTGTGCTGACTGCCAGCTCAGAGCCTGGAGCCTGTTTCAGAGTCTGTGACTCCCTCTCTCTCTGACCCTCCCCTGCTCACACTCTCTCTCTCTCTCCTAGAAATAAATAAAACGTTAAAAAAAATTTAAAAAAAATACATTTTTCTATATAAATATACAAAATTAAACATTAAAAAATTTAAAGAATAGGAGTGAATTAATTTTTGCAATTACTCCTTATTTTTATGGGTATTTATCAGTAATATTTCTGAATACTCCATGAAAGGTGAAAAAACCAGAGATACCCAAGTATAGGGACTATAGGCATCAGACACATCTAAATCTGGAGCTTTTGGTTCTTAGTCTGTGACCCCACCTCCCTGGCTCTAGAGTCCCAAATAATAAATACATCCACAGCCAATCCAAGTCCATCTTCAAACACAGTACTGCTTCCTATATAGAACAAAACCTGAGAAATCTCAGGTGCTGTGTATGGTCTCCTTCCTGGAGTGTTCTAAAATTAGGTGATGTTACTTAATCAAAACTAGAAGCACTGATTAATCCATAAAACACTGTAATGGAAAGTGACTAAATTAATTTGGTTTAAAAATAAATCTGTTATGGTCTTTTATTATTTTGTTGGGTTTTAGCATGTTTTGGTAGGTCCGGGTGTAGGAGGGGGAGAAAGGAGGTTGTTTTCTCGGTCACAATAATGGGAGACTTGGATTTGAGTCCTGGCTTTGCCTCTGTAGTGTGGTAGTAGGCAAAATGGCTGTCTTCACATGCCTCATTTACCCTAAGATACTAGTGGCTCCTTGCCTTCCAGGTTGAGTTCTTGCAAGAATAAGAGAAAATGTTTCTCAGTCTTGAAAATATTACAGCCATGGTGATTACTCAGATCTGTATAGCATTTAATGGATACCCTTAATAACCATGTGGAAAATTAAATTTAAAAGAGTCACAATTGGGACATTATCTCTCCAATTAAAAAGTTTTCTATAACAAGGATTGAACCCAGGCTGGAATTTGTACCAAATTAATTGTGTTCATAGCAAGTGAGTTGGAAATTTGGTTCATTTGGTTGTTTTCTGGGGAATTAGGTATCAGAAGTTTTAATGTTGGTCTTAGGTTCTCAGTTGCCATATTTCACTTATTAGTCTGGTTGAAGCATTCTCCAACAGCCCTGTTCTTCTGGAGGAGGCAGAAACAATGATCTTGGCTTGGCTGACGCCTGCCTGTTTAGATACTGTGTTTCCCTGTGGAGTCCCATCAGGGGCCTGGGAAGAGGACAAGGGGAGGCCAGCTGGTCTCCCTAAGCCAGAGACCGGGAGCCTTTACTCTGCTCCATTTCCCACTCATTGTGCAGCCCAGGCCCTATCACTTGAGAGACCTGGCAAGGAAGTCAGGAGGAAGTGAGTGCCCTGCTGGTTCAGAATGTTCCAGTGTGGTTGGAAAGTTTGAGAAGGGCCCTGGGTGAGAAGAACAAGACCTTATTGACAGAGTTCAGGCCCGATCAGGTCTGTTTCGCATCAGCTTTCTGAATAATCACAGCTCTCCCTGCCCCCATGGATCTCTAGCACTTTCACCTCTGCCTTTTTTTTTTTTTTTAAACCTTGTATGCAGCCATGGTAGAACACAAAGCACATGAAGTTTTTATAAAATGTGAAAAGTATAGTGTTGCCTGCTTCAAAATGACAACACTAACACCAGCAAAAAACCAAAACTTTATACTTTGTAGGACTTTCCAGACTACTGTAAAATTATTCCTCTTATTGTAAATGCTTTTTTTATTAAGCTAGTTTCTCATTGATTGATTTATAAGACTACCCATTATTCTTACATTTCCAGTGGTTTGTCCTAGTCTGAATTGTTCAGTCCTCTTATCTGATTTAGTTTGCTTGTTGGGTATTTAAAAACTGTGCAGTCCTAAGATTGAGAGGAAAAGAAACATGTCAAACCATTTCTCTTCTTCTCTACATGAGTCTATAAACCAGAATATTTATGTCAAATCAGAAGAAAATCTGCTGGAGGTTTTAATGAACCACAAAATGTGTCCCTTGTATACCTTGCCTTGTCATCCTGCCTGAATTTATATGTGACTCTGTGTTAATGTAGTAAACACTCTTTTGGCAGTCCTCTCATTTTCAGGACTCATCGGGTGTCTCCAATTCCAGCTTTAAGCCAACTAATGACAATAATACTTGCTTCACTTTTCTTTTTCCTGGAATATCTGGTAGGAACTTCTGAAGCACAGGGGAATATTGTAAACTTTTTCAGAGTGAGGAAACCAAATATTCCCAGCTACTTTTGAGTATACAAATTTTCAGTAGTTGGAGCCTCCCATTTTTATGTTTAAGTCTGGATTGGATGGAGGGGACCTACCCAGGCCGAAAGCAGGTGGGCAGTTAACAGGTTTGATTGTAAAATATCTATCCAATTCATATTTTGATCAAGGTTGGTAGCTTTTTATAGCACCTCTAGAACAGTGATTTCTCACCTTTTGGCCTCTTAATAGTTTTATTAGATGACTCTCATACTTCCTTTCCCTAAAAGTGGCACATGAAATATTTTAGTTTAAATAACATTCCCCTTATGTAGAAATTTTTGCAAGAGTTATTCAAAGCCAGTCGAGAACCTCTATGTTTAGTTAGGCATCTTCATCTCAATGTAGGGGTTAACTGCATGATTTAAGAGGTATCCTTTCTATTTTATTAAAAATAAACATCCTTCTTTTGTTTAAAGTTTGTGTGTGTATGTATGCATACATATTCAGTGATAATACAAGTTTGATTGTGTTCCCCCCCAAACTCTTTTGTTGCTGACTTTCCAGAACCCCTGAGTTAGAAGCCACCTCCCACCAGTGCCTAGAAAGCCTTTCCCCACAAAAGCATTCATCTTCCTCCTTTCCACCATGATGTCTTTTTTCAATAATGCTAACACTCTGGCACTCCCTGCCTCCTCTTCACATTCACCCTGCCTTCTCCCCAACTCCCCACAGCTCCCATCTAATTCTTGCCCAGTGATTCCTTTTTTCCAAACACCCAGAATTAGTCTGATTCCTGTATGTTCCTGTAGTCCCAAGGACTTCTGCTTTGCTGCACATATTTTGCATATTTCATACAGCTAGTAAGTGGCAAAACCTAAACCCAAATCCATGTGAATCTGAAGTGTCATGTTCTCTCTATTGCCCCATATTATCCCCCCAGATTTTGTTTCTTACTCCATAAATAGGACAATGATAGCATTTTACTGTACTGCTTTGGTGCTCAAGTGAAATAATGTCTATGAAAATGCTCAGTGAATAGTAAAAAGTGGAACATTATTCTGTCTTTACCATCATTATCTGTATTATTTTTATTTTGGTTGCCATGATCCTTGATTTAAGTGCATATAGCCTCTTCAGTGCTTTTCTTAAAACTCTGCTTTGGCTGCCTTATATGCTAGCCGTGATGGGTCTGACAATTGTCAATTTTCCTTTTCTTCCCAGGATGGTTCATACTTGGCTGAGTTCCTGCTAGAGAAAGGCTACGAGGTGAGTGACTCAGTGAGCAAGCACAGGCTGGTGGAATCACTTGGACACAGTGGCCTCCTGCTTCCTCTGCCGTCGTCCTCCTGTGTGTGTTTTCCACTGAAACTCTGATAACGAGTCCAAATCAGGGGAAGAATGTGCCGCTTGGCTTGTAACCATGCCAGCTCATTGTGCTATTTATCTGCTGGTGAACACTGGTGGCTTCCCCCTGTTCCTTCGTGCTTAAATGCTTTGCACGCTTCCCACATTCTCAGATAAAGCAGCAACCTGTGTAAGCTAAAAGCTATAACATTATTAGGGTTAATTTATGATGTAATGTGTTACATAAAAAAAATTCCCCTTCACAGTGAAGTCACTTAATTCGGAAATTACACAGAGCAATAAAAACTAAGCTGATCTTTGGCAAGCTTGAATGAAACATTTACACTCAGAGGGTTTGCTTTCTAATAGGCAGCCATATATTTTATGGACGCTGAAACTTCTGGGTTTGCTGCTGGCGTCATCATCATTGTTGCCATATTTTTCTGCTCTTGTGTCCTCTCCATCAACATTGACTGCTTTCCTTAAAGGAAACCAGACTTTTGCATATTGAATTTGATATAACCCCATATGTATTTCTTACGTTTTTAAAGAACAGTTCTCATATATATACATCTATATAAGTTCATGTTGTACAGAGAACAAAAACCTATACAGTGACCCATATGCTCTGGCCTGATCTGCAAGTGTTCATGTTAATACATTTGGATTCTCTGGGTTATTCTAATTGCAGGTGTACTGGTTTTTAAAAAATGTGCACAGTGGACAGATGGAAAAAAAACAGCAAGGAATTTGGCATCTAAATGCCAACAGGATTTGTGGAAAAGGAAACTAACTTTCTTACTATAACTCATAATCTTTTCTGAGAGCCTTGACTTTTAGACTTTAAGAAGTAATAGCAGATATATTTAGCACCTTCTATTTCCTTACCTAACCAGTTAGTTTTATATCTTGAAAAAATATGAAAATAAGACAAATATAATTATGAAAGTGTACATGTGCACTTATGTTCATATACAAAGATTCCTGTAATAACTGAGTGATAAATACATAATCTGCAAAGCAGAGAATTTTAGAGTAGATCATATATAATATAAAAGAGTTGGTTTTAGATAAAGTCTAGTATTTGTTTAGGCTACATTAACTTAGTGTTTTAATAAGTCTAAAAGGGAAGGATTGGTAGAGAAACTTACTCTGTTTCAGGTGCTGGCACCGGCTGAGAGGTGTTCAGTAGCTGGAGAAGAGTTAGTGATTTGGCTGTGTATCAAGTGAACTGCGAGAAGGAAATTTGTGAGTAAGAGCTATTGGGGTTCAGGATGTTCTACCTTAAAATATGGCACCTCAGCATATTGAATATTTTAAGCTGAAACAGTTTGAGAAAATAATAGGAGTTTGAGAAAATTGTAGAAGTTTCTCCTGTTAAGCACATGTACCCCAATGTTCATAGCAGCACTCTCAACAATAGCCAAAACATGGAAAGAGCCTAAGTGTCCATCAACGGATGAATGGATCAAGAAGATGTGGTTTATCTGTACGATGGAATACCACATGGCAATGAGAAAGAAGGAAATCTGGCCTTTTGTCGCAACATGGATGGACCTTGAGGGTGTTATGCTGAGCGAAATAAGTTAGGCAGAGAAGGACAAATATCATATGTTTGCACGTATAGGAGGATTAGGAGGAACTTAACGGAGGACCATGGGGGAAAAGAAGGGGGGAAATAGTGCGGGAAAGGGGGAGAGGCAAACCATGAGAGACTCTTGAATGCTGACAAAAACTGAGGACTGATGGATGTGGGGGGTGGAGGGGAGGATGGGCATGGAGAGGGGCACTTGTGGGGATGAGCACTGGGTGTTATATGGAAACCAACTTGACAATAAACTATTTGTAAAAATAAAATAAAATAAAATACAAAAAAATAGATGTTTCTCCTGTTAATCTTTTTTCGTTTAATGTGGAAGAGGAAAAAATTTTTCCTCAACTCTCTTAGGGTCTGAAAATTAAACTCAGAAGCATGAAAATTTATTTAAGTTTTTCATGACATGGAAGCCTTCGTAAAGGAATGAAGATCCAAGAAACTGTTAAGGCTAAGTATGTTTATGTTAGGTTTGATGGAGAGTGGATGATCAAACCTAATATGACAGGTCAAGGAGTATGATGTGAGTATAATAAATAATAAGATTTGTTTATTTGGATTCTTCTTGGCATCCCTTTGTCTTCAGAGATAAGGATGCTCCTTTTCTCCAGTTACAAGGTGGATAGATACCTCTCACTAGAGGGTGTCATGACTGTTTCAGGGGAGAAAAGAAGGGGGAAGGTTAGGTGACTTTCCCGCATCTACTCTTTTCTCACGTTCCTTTAGCTTAAAATATTCCATACACCAAGGTGCCATATTTTGGGGTAGTGTGTCCTGAACCCTATCATGGTCATTCCAGTTTTGAAGAGTAAGGTGGTTTGTCAGACAGAAAGCTTAAGCGGCGTGGTGTTGAAATTTACTTCCAAGGTGGACGTGGAGGACTAAGACATGGGTGAGGATGGTGGCAGCAAGGTGTTTCTACAGCTAGCCCAGAGGAAAATGGAGCAGACATGGCAGTGTGAGATGGAATAGTCACTGTGGTAATGTGGTGGACTAGTGATAGGTCCTGGGGTTAAACTGGATATGGTAGATGGTGAATGGTCTCAGCATGATGGTGCTGTAAGTATTACTGGATGGAAATGGCTGGAAAGAAGACCTGCAGAGGGACAGGTGAAGCTCCATTTAGGTGGCTTGTTAAGGAACTAGCAGACTTGAGAAGATGTTCCTAAATGGGCAACAGACTTAGAAATAAATACAGTGAGAACCTAGGACTGTCAAGTGAGCTACAAAGGTTTTTCTTCCATTGGCATTTGAAATTATAAGAGCAGATTTGATTATGATAAAGGTAACAGAAGGCCCACTTGGCAAATCACAGTTAATGAGAGGAATGAATCATCGAAACAATGATTGACAAGAGAAGGGAGGTTTAGTAGTGAGATCCATAAACTGATAGAAGGAGATAGTGTAGACAATACAGGTAGAAGGTAAAGAGCTACAAAGCATAATCAGAAATGATTCCCCTTCATAGTCCAGGGGAAATATGAGTTTTGTAGGAATAGGGGAGCGAAAGGGTGTTTATCATTATTTTATTCAACTTTATTTATTTATTTATTTATTTTTAATGTTTTATTCATTTCTAGGAGAGAGAGAGAGACAGCGTGAACAGGGGAGGGTCAGAGAGAGAGGGAGTCACAGACTGAAACAGGCTCCAGGCTCTGAGCTGGCAGTCAGCACAGAGCCCGACGCGGGGCTCGAACCCACGAACCGTGAGATCATGACCTAAGCGAAAGTCGGACACTTAACCGACTAAGCCACCCAGGCGCCCCATATTTTATTCAATTTTAATAGGCTGCTGTCTTCAATTTGAGAGATGGATTTAATTGGAGGATAAGCTATTAAGGGAAATCTAATGGTGGCACAGACTTCATCTTTATTTTTTTGTTTAAGTTGAAGTAAATATGAGGGTGATTTTTCAAAGAAGCTGCATTGGAAGTTTTCCTGAATTATCAGCCAGCAGCCCCTGATTGCTCAAGGCCATGAGCAAAATAATAGGCCTAGTAAATTGCATGCAATAGGATAAGAGGAGATACCTGTCTGTATCTGATTCCAGAGGGTCAACATCAGCAATTTGGGTGAGCACAGACTTCTAACTCATCAGGTTCTCAACCTGTAGTATACATCAGAACCATGCAGAGGTCCCATTTAAGATGAGGATGGCTTGTTCAGGAATCTGGGAATCAGCCTTTCTAACAAGTCCCCAGCTGTGGCTGATGCTGCTCTCTTGGGTCTTACAGTTTGAGAACAAGTACAACTACAAGTTCAAATGAGATCATTTAATCACATGGTGAAGAACAGAATTTCTTAAGGTACCTTAATTTGTGGGGCTTTGTTTCTCTGAGCTCTCATATTATTTTGAATTTAGGCTTTGTACAAGGAATATCACTAAGTTCAGAAATAACTAGAAACAATATATATTGGCGTAGCAGAATACAACCCAAGAACAAAATAAGCAATGGGAAAAAGAAGTGTAGATTCTGTGAATAGGCTTGATAATGAGGCTGAGTTCTTCCTGGCACAGAAAGGGGCAAATTTTAATTAGCTAAAAATGGCAAAGTCAGCCTTTCATTATGAAGAGGGGGAGGCATGGACTCTACAGAGAAGCAGTAGTCAACTGGAAGAGAGCGACCAGTTGAAGAACAGAGACAGGTTGGTGAGGTAGTGATGATGGGGCCACATAAGCAAAACCAAACCCTATTTATAGAGTTAGCGCAGCACAGTTACATATATTCTTTACTTTTCTTTAGTCAAAAAAAATAAATAAATAAAGCAAATTATAAAAGGATTGACTAACTTTAAAGCAAAAATAGACATTTGCATATGACTTGAAAAGGAATATCATATATTAATAGACTAATTAGTTATTGTTAATTACCTTCTATGATCACACATTAGATTCGGAAGCAGTGGGCCCTGACCTTCTAATGTGGCCACTGAAGTCCATGCATTTGATCATGTTCTGAATGAGCTAACATGAGAAAGTGGAGGGTTACTTTATTCCTGGTCCAGTTCTCATTGAGAAGAGACTCTATTTTAAGGTTTAAAGTTATAGTTTTTAATATTGCTTTTTCTTGAATTTTGCTTAACATTAAACATTAAAGAGAATGAATCTCACACTTATTTATTATTTATAGTATATAGGTGCCAGATCATGAGGAAAATTCAGAATTATCAAGTTTTATAGAAATTGACCCTTTAAAACCTCAAATATTAATTCTAAAGTTGTTAAAGTGCAAAGGATAATTCTCTCTTGCAGTGTATCTGCCAGTTCAGGGCAAGGAAGGTGAATGAGGTGGTTCAGCTCACAGTGGTGAGGAAGCCCTTAGGTTTGAGCACTGCACAGCCTGTTTCCTACCCCTCCTTTGCTATTGGTGGCTCTGTGGCCTTGGGTAAGTCACTGGACTTCTCCTAAGACTTAGGTGTTTTTTAGATAAATGGGGATAATAAATGCACCTATTTCTTAAGGTTGTCTTGAAGATTAGGTGGGACAAAGGATGGAAAACAGTTCAGAGAAACTCTGTGGGTTCTATGGGACTTTAGTTGATATAAGAGTAACAAGTTGACACAGTGCTTGATGCTGACAAGCCTGGGGATAAAGATTAATAAATTAGACTAAGGAGAAGGCTCCTTAGTCTAGTTTATTAATTAACATTAGTGAAAGGTAAGCCTGTTACATTTCCTAGGATCCTAACCCTGTGCACATTCCTTCTTGCCATGAGGGGAAAAGGAGCATTGACAGAAGTGAAACTTCTCATGAAAAGTTTCAAGTGCCTTCCTATAATCCCTGTACCAGATAAGCCAGCAACATAGTTCTGTCCCTATTTTGTACCCAAAACAAGAAAAACCAGGATAATAAAAGTCAAAGTTAAATATTTTAAAACCTAAAATATGTCTGGGAATAAATGAGAAATTTATATTAAATAACATGGTAACAACTACAACAGAACATATCAAAATTTAAAATAAAGAATAGGTGAATTGTGGGTTTTCCTTCTAGGAAAGGAATTGTAACCAGGGAGTATCAGGAAAACAGAAAGGAAATACCATATAAGGATTGTCTAGTTGTTATCTGGAAGATTATTTGTTAGAACATGGGAGTTCTTATGCGTCCAATCATGATCTGTGAGAATCTGTAAAATATTTTTTCTGGGTGAAAAGAGACAAAAGTTTTTGTGAATTTCATTTTGAAACATATTGAGTGTTGGTAGAATGGACCATGTGTATGTTTTAGCTTGACCACATATACTAGCTGTGTGATCTTAGGCACTGTCCTTATCTGTGGAATGGGAGTAATATTAGGAAGGGTGTTGTGAAGATTAAGTGATTTAATGTCTATAAAGAATAGTGTCTGGCACAGGGTCATTGCCATGCACATATTAGCTATTGATGTTACCTATATTATCTATGCTTTTCAAAAGGCAAGTGGCATTAAACATCCCTGGGGAATCATCCTTCCTTGGATCCAAGAGAAATCTAGACACTGAAGAATTTGAAATCTAGTGATTTTAATGTTTCTGTTTTCTTGATTGAAATAACCAACAAACATATTGAAGGATTTGAAATCCAGTAGCAACAATTTTCTGTTTTTGTGATTGTAATAAATAAAGAAATAAATAAATGAGCAAGCATTTTTCTGTTATATAGCCTTGTCTGACTCTAGGTTTTGAAGTCAAATTAACTTTGTTCTGACATTGAGAGAACTTGAAAGTTTCTTTTTCAGTGCTTAGTTAAATGGAACATGAAATTTATTTGTCTCAGTACTCATTTCTGTTTAAGACCTCAGTTTTTCAGGATTATATTTTGTTTTTGAACTACTATAACACAATAGTGATTTTGATTAAGTTTATATGGAGTCATATTCAGCTCATTTATCTTTTCAGTTTGGTTTCCTAACTCCTCATCTCCCTTTCCTCCCAAATCCTTATGAAAACAAACAACAACCATGCATACATCCCTTCTGTAAAGAGAAAGCTGCTAATCTCAAATTCTTAACAAGATTATCCAGTTTGCACACATTTTGGCTTGTCTTAAAGTTTGTATTTCACCTGTCTCTGAAACAGACAGACTGAGCTTTCATTAGTTCTTAGAATAATACTTGCTGTCATGGATTAAGCTTTTGGCAGGTCTTTCTTTCCCTGTATACACATACCAAAAGTTGGAGTAGGGGAAATTAAAACACATTGTGTGTGTGTGTGTGTGTGTGTGTGTGTGTGTGTGTGTGTGTGTGTGTGTGATATTTTAAAAAAAACCTGGTGCTTAATGCTTTTGGTTATAAGTGTGACAGAAAATCCTATGTTATTTATTTACTGTGACTTTGTGTAGTAGTCTGATTTTGTACTAAATCCATCAATATCATTTAATATTTTTATCAGAGCCTTTAATGTTCATATGCATTGTGTATGTATAAGGAGTTTCTCTTTGTTTCAGGCTGTTGGAATATGTAACTTACCCAGAAACCAGCAATCAAGAGAAAAAATAGACTAAATCATATTATTATTATTCTTTTCATTATCAGAATTAAATTATTTGTTTTTAGAACATGGAAATTCCTTTAAATGAAATGAAATAAAGCTCTACTTGTATCTGAGAAATCTATATTTCAGAAATAACTTGGTGGTAAACACCAATTTTGTTATGTATAAGTATGTATGTGAACTTGATTTTTATTTAAAAAATTACTTACTAAAATTGTTTGTTAAAATTATTGTTTGTAGAGCAGTTCAACTTTTAAATAACAACTTGAAAAATTGGAGACCATGAAGTATAATAATTCTAAGCTTGATGTGTTATTTTCTCCACTTCCAAATTAAGAAATGGATTATGTATACCTAAATCCCAATTTAATATTTCCTAGATTTTACTGTTTTTCTATTAAAAAACTTTTTTAATATTTGTTTTTGAGAGAGACAGAGCACAAGTGGGGGAGGGGCACAGAGAGAAAGAGGCACAGAATCTGAAGCAGGCTCCAGGCTCCTAGCTGTCATCACAGAGCACGACACAGGGCTCTAACTCACAAACTGTGATTATGACCTTCGCCAAAGTTGGACGCTTAACCAACTGAGCCATCCAGGCGCCCCTACTATTTGCCTCATAAAATGTCAGTGAAGTTTGTGATATTCCCTTCTTAAAATATTTTCATTTTTACCAAATTTTCTTGAGTTTAGTTCTTTTGGAAAATAGTGTGGATGAGTGCTTTTCTCTTTGGCTAAAGCAACTAACCACCAGAATTATTAATTGTGGGTGTGTTGTATCCTTTGCAGAAGTTAGTTTCTCATGTATGCTGTATAAAATGACGGTGACATTTCTTTCTATTTGAAAGAAAGTCTTATGTGCTTAAAGTTCCACTTTCCCCTCCCCCCAACCAGTTTGGAATATTTGAGTCATGCCAAGGATTAATTTTGGTTTGAAACAGACAGAAAACGATTGAGTGAAAATATAGAAGTGTATTCAGCTGCAAATGAGACTACTCAACATCAGAAGGAACACTTTTAAAATAGGTGAAGGATTAAAACTGCCACCAGTAGAACTGGAACTTGGGCAGCTGGTGACATAAGCTTGTATTAGCATTGGCAACACAAAGGGAGCAATCTTGACACAAGAAGGAAGTGAGACCAAGCCTTGAACAATTTCTCTTATGTATCAGACACAAATAGTCTTTCTTCGGTATCAGACATATATGCATTGTTGTTCCAAGGACTTTCCCCCACTCTCATACTTATTATGGTTAAGTCAAAGATAAAAATTAAAAAAATAAAAAATCCTCTTTTCATTTGAGTCTTCCTCATGTGTTAAATCTAGTAGTATGTCTTTTCCCTGATCTCTCCTGTTTAGTTCTTACTTTTCCACAAAGCTGCATTATAGTTGCTGCCTGATTATATTTATGGACCCAGAAATATATAAATATATAAAATAAGGACACTGGAAGAACATGGTGGCATCAGAGCCTCACAGCCTCATGCTTTCTGTTAAAGCTGCAAGGCAGTTTTACCGATATGGCCTCACATGGTCTGTCTTCAGTTTCAAACTGAAGAGATATTTTTGTCAGCAACAAGGCTCTAAGTGTGTGTGTGTTTGGAAAAGGAGACATTTGAGTATCGGTAACTAAGCATTTGCTGTGAAGTCCCATAATTATCTAATTACTTTTGTTGAGATTGGCAGTGAACACACCACAGAGAGATGGAGGCACAATGCTGGTGGCTAGTGGGCAGTGTTTGGGGAGAAAGTAAGCAGTGGAAGTTTTTCTAATAATTTAAAAATAATTCTGTAAATAATAGTTATTTTTCTCACAAGGTAAGCATTAACAAAAGAACTTCTGAGGTGCTTGTTAATTCTTGTTGCATGTTTATAATTTCTTTTCTTTCCACACTATAAAAAAATGCAGGTCCATGGAATTGTGCGGCGATCCAGTTCATTCAATACAGGTCGAATTGAACATCTGTATAAGAACCCCCAGGCTCACATTGAAGGAAGTAAGTCATTTTCTTTTCTAAAATTTCTTTCTATAACTTCCTATATTATGATAAGGTATTTTCAGATGTCATTTTTCTCAAAGCCCATCAAGTTGCAATTATTCACCAGTGAATTGCCTGCATTGAACGCTCTCTGCATGCTTTGAAAACCTTTCCATTGCTTGCTGTCCTTGAGCCACAGTGTCATCTTGGTTAGTCTGTTACAAAATATTGATCAGGTGATACTGCTCAAGAGACGAAGAGTAGACATGGCTTAGATTACCCTTCTCCAGGTGTCCTTATCCCCTCAAGTAAGATCAGGTCCATATTCTCAGAATACTCCTTTACTTATTGTTTGGTCTAATGTAATCAAACTAACCAATCTTTATATATTTATTTAATTTTTAAAATAATTTGTGAAGACAAGTCCAAAAACTGATGGAAGTGAAAACTGTATTTAATTGCTTTACAGGTCACTGTCAGTATTTGCAGTTGCTTGTTATTTTTATTAAAATTGTCTGAATGTAGCCATATAGTCTACATAGCATAGTCATAGTGTTATCTCATTTGATCTTTACAGCAGCTCCTAAACTTGTGAGTGAAACCATTTTACAGATGAGGAAATGGAAGCAGAGGGAGGTTGTAACTTTATTGAGGTCATATACCATGTAAAAGACAAAGCTAGGACCAGGACACTGGGTTTTTAAACTCCCAAGTTCAGCCTGCTCTGCTTGTCCAGTTTTTCCAGCTAGCAGGGATGATTCAGTCAGATTGTAACTCATAAGTCATTTTGTATTCATTTCAGAGCACTGAATATTTGGAGTTTTGGGTTACTTGTACAAGTAGTGACATCATCAGGAAGATGACCTAGTTGTCTCCACTAAAGGCTTTTCACCTTTATATTTAGTTATTCAGTACATCCTCCTTGAAAATTATCATTTTTGTACAAAGTACAGAGTGGTACTGCCATTGGATCTAAACAGAGATTATTAGTATTATGTAAAAATAATTTAAAGATCAAGCTAGCAAATTGCCCATCTACAAGTGTCAAATTCTTATAGTAATGAGGTCAGTGTAAGGATCTGCTGAGATTTAGGGTTAGAATAGGCTAGTTGTTCTTTAATCAATTTAATCAGCTATGTCACTACATCAAGGCATTTCGTGGATGGCTTAAGGATTCATGTTTATGAAGTACTTAAAAATCACTAGATAAAAGCATCTGATTCACTATTACCCAGTGTATTACAGAGTTCTGTAGAGAATATATATATTATTGTTAGATTTTCTTTGTCTGAATCTCACTCTTATGTAACATACTTTACAACTACCTGGGAACCATAAGATACATTAATTGT
The DNA here is from genome assembly GCF_008692635.1 of Crocuta crocuta. Lineage (NCBI taxonomy): Eukaryota > Metazoa > Chordata > Mammalia > Carnivora > Hyaenidae > Crocuta > Crocuta crocuta. Next base: position 957,311 of record NW_027530974.1, on the reverse strand, counting down.
ATAATGTGTCTTTTGTCTTGATATGACTTTTATTTTTTAATTAATTAATGAATTAATTAATCTTTTATTTTTAAAATGTTTACGTATTTATTTTGAGAGAGAAAGAGAGAACACGAGTAGGAGAGGGGTAGAGAGAATGGAGAGAGAATCCCAAGCAGGCTCCTCGCTGTCCATGTAGAGCCCGACATGGGGCTCAATCTCATAAACTATGAGATCATGACCTGAGTTGAAATCAAGAGTTGGATACTTAACCAACTGAGCCAGCCTGGTGCCCCTGGATATAATTTTTTTACAAAGTTTGTTGGAGTTCTTACAAATCCTTTTTAGACATAGTTAACAAATGTGAATATATTTCTACTATTTAGGTTCTTTAAAGATGAGAGTTATACTCTGCTACTTGAAAACCAGTCTGGTTTTCAGACGTTCAGAATATACCTTTCCATTTTGATATTTTTAAAAATTGGGCTTTTGTTGTTTTCTTCAATCTGATGGTATATTTTTTAATTCTAAAGACATGAAGTTGCACTATGGTGATCTCACTGACAGTACCTGCCTAGTGAAGATCATTAATGAAGTAAAGCCTACGGAGATCTACAACCTTGGAGCCCAGAGCCATGTTAAAGTAAGCCATTTTCACAGTCACATTTCTTTACTGTGTTCTTGAGTTGTTCTGTATTTTGTCTGTTGCTTCTTAATACAATAATACAGGCATTGCTCCTAGTCTTCAAGTTTAATTAATGAATCTGATAAATTCATTAGTATTAGAAATACTAATACTTTGTAGAAGTATATTCTGTATTCTCCTGTTATTGAGCAATATAAAATCTTACTGGTAACATTAAAATAGCAGTATTCATTTATTTTGGATTGATCTTGTAGTCTGTTTTCTGCCATTTCAAATCACATTGTGAATGAAGTGTTTTTGTTAAAATACTGAGAAATGTAACTCAATAAAACTTCTATTTTAATATTAATTTTTGGTAGTGGTTATATTACTGGCTGAGAAAGTAATATTTTTGAGTTTAATAATATGTTGGAATTAACTGAATTAACTTTTTATTATAAGTAGTAAAAATCATAGGAAGAAAATCCTCTTGTCTTCTCAGTATGATACAGCTAATGTTTATTTCTCTCCCTTAATTCAGATTCTCTGATATTCCACCTACCTCTCTTTAGTTTTTCTTTCTAGAACAAATCACAGTAAACCTGAGTAGCCCATTGCTAGAGCTCTACCAATCTCTTTAAGTTTTGTTGCTGTATCCTAGTGTTCACTTGAGTGAGTGAATTCTGATGCCAGGAATGATATGAATTCTATTTAGCTATTTATTCAATCAGAATAGTGGAACTTAGAAATAAAAGCATATAACTCTAAGTTAAAAGAGTCCCCTCTCCCCCCAAATGTCAGAGAATCTATCTATCAGTGTTTTTTCTGTCCAGTGAATGAATTCAGCAGTCTTATTTCAGAATTGATTTCCTTTATATCCCCAACTTTGGGCACAGTGGAAGCTATAGGTCTCAGCTAGTTTAAGGCACAAACTATACATTTCTAAGTAAAATGAAACTGGGTGTGGAACATAGTGAGAACATAATGGTAGGCCCAGTCTTGTAATTGGTATCAAATTTAAAAATAGTGTATAAATTCTCATAATTTACATTTTTCTCTAAAGTATTAACCTTGAAAGATAACTACATATCAGTAAAGATACTTCTTATTGTGCTGTCTAGGAAAAAAATGTTTCCCTTTCTTAATCTCCGATGATTCTGTTCTGTATCCAGCACTAAGCTTTGGGCTGTGAAAGTTATCAGGGTCTTTCAGTTAGAGCAGAGCTGTTTTTCTAAATGATTCCGAATGTATTTTCTCATTTTGAAAGGGTATCTTATGCATACTATGCCTGGAGAGATTATCACCTGTCTTTTCTATAGGGACATACTGACTCTCTTTATCACTCCAGGAATGATGACTATTTATCCCTAACTGGAACAATCAGTCCATCTTCCACATTAAAATTTATCTAGCTGCTTCTTGGCCTTCCTGACCAAAGTGAGAATATCGTCCAGGGAAAATAGAATGTTTTGGAATCAACTTCCTTTAGATTAAGAACTTTCCTTTGTGTTTGTAGATAGTTTCTCACCTCTGGAGCTATAAACTGGCATGGTGGGAAGATAAAGGACATTTTATGAAAATTTATTTATAGAAAGTCTTCCCCCTGTCATTTTAGTATTAAATGAACCAGGCTTCTCCTTTTTCTAAACAGTTTTTGTAGTTCAAAAAACTAGTTGTACTTTTCTTACTTGAAGGGAGCCCGTTACTGTGTGGTTATCATTCTGGAGTGTTTGTACTGTAAGTGTAGAAAGTGTAGGAGATTAAGTTGTTTCATTTAAGTTGCTATGTATGTGAAGTTTGTCTGTTTTCATTGTGTTTTGCCTCCTTCCCCTAAAGGCCAGTTAATTGGCAGAAATGGTGTCTAATTGAATATGAATTTTGCTTTGTCAAATCATTTAGCCCATCAACAAATAATTACATGCATGGTGGAATGGAGGACACAAAGATGTATAAAAGCCACTTCTGGAACAGAGGGTCTAAACTTTTTTAGAGGTGATTTGTGGCAAGTGACAGAGGCTGACACTAATATCTTCGAGTCTAATTTAGAGAAGGGTGGGAGAGAACTTCAGTCTGAAGGATTATGATGGTGTCAAGGAGGTTTAGGGAGGAAATCTGCAGACATAGTGGAAACTGGCAGTTGAAATGGAAGCAGTAATGTAAGTCCAAGTGTCAGAAGTGAGAAAACTTGGGACATGTTTTTAGCATGATGAACATTCTAGATTGAATGAAAAATTTGTTGAAGAGAAATGTGATGTAAGGCTCTGTAGACAGTTGGGCCACCTTTGGGTAGCCTCTGCATATTTTGAACATGGGGAAAATAGATTTAGAGATGAGGTTTACAAGTAAGTCTAGTGGTAGGGCTTCAGAAGAGATAGGAAGCTGTCAGATGGTGGGAATGGGGCGGGTGACGCAGGATGCCTGGTAGGATAGACCTCTCTGCTGATAAGATATGGGAACTAGGGAAGAAGGAGAGCAATGCTCCAGTGCCCATGGGGACCAGACAACTGCTGGTACCCATACTAGAGCAGGCATTCAAGGAGGGACTGTTGGAATTAGGCAGGGTAAGTAAGTTCCCTCCAGCATATGTTCTACTGGAAGTACTTGAAGGACATTCAGGTGAATCAGGTCATGAAGTAGTTTCAAATATGTTGTGAGGCTTAAGAGAGACTAGGGGTACGACAGATGTAAATTCAGCTCTGGGAATTCTTGGTGATGGCAAGACAGCAGGTAGAAGAAGAGGAGTAGAGGCCTGAAGACTGATCCTAGGGGGCAGGAGTGTATTTAGAATGGGAGCCGGAAGAGTAGTCACTGATGACAGGAAAGTGGGAGATGGATATGCAGGAGGGTGAAATTGTGTCACCGAAGTAAAAATCAGGCCATTTCAAGCAAGAGAGGATATCGGCATTGGTAGATACTTCTGAAAAGAGCATTCTAGCAATTTGATAGAAGAGTTAGCTAGGGTGCAGAGGGTTTAGAAATTGAGGGGTTATGAGGGAAATGTAAATTGAGTGGATTCTTTTCTAGAAATTTCCTGTTCTAAGGAAGACAGCATATAATAGACAAGTCTCACTTTAACATCAGCTGCAGGTTGCAGGGCGCTTCCCCAGAATTTCTGATTCATGAACTTCCATTTTTAGGACATGTTGATAATGCTGATTTTGGTGGAAATTTCACTTTGAGAGCCATTGCTCTAATGTTTCAGGTTTCTTGGTTTATCTATATTTGACATGGTGCCCTAATGCATTCTTTTTAGGACTTCTTTTTTTAATGTATCAACGTCTTGAATTTGGTATAAAATAGTCCTGTTCTTTGCCAGCTAGTGACCTTGTGCACTTTTAAAGCCTAAAACTATACCTACAATCAGGAATGATGAGAATGGAGAGTCTAAGGAGAATCTGATATATATTTATATCTAGATTCTTCACATTCACAAATCTTTTTCTGAGAAGTGTATAGTCCATGAGAAATAACTAGTATTTTAGGGGAATAGTATGAGTACACACTGCTGTTAGGAAGTCCTTTAAAAATCTGTGTTCCACGTTACTATTTCTGCTGGGAGCTGATGTCTGATTATCAGTCATAGAGGGAGTGGGTGTGGGGCAAGGGCTAGTGTGATGGTAGCTGGGGATAACAGACTGCCCTGTTATTAGGGAGGTGTTGCTCTGTTCCCCAGCCACACCAAGGCTCTATGCATTGGGCTTCAGTTGTCTGTTATCTTAGCAGCTTGTTTGGGGGTTAGGATGGAAAATACATATGTGTATATATTTTAAGTGACTTCAGTGTTAATCAGCTTTGTAGGATTTATTGTATTCTTAGACAGTAGCTTTTAAACAAAAGTTCTTTCTGACTGTGAAATGTTTGCAATAAGGTTAATTAAAATACATTTTTATTATTTGGTTTGGAACTTTTAAGAAGGAAGATTCTAATATTAGCACATTTTGTATTTACTTTTGAATCCGTGACTTCTAGACTGGGCATTGTTTGTGTTGGCTTCTCTTTGTGCAGGATAAAGTCTTCTATCACTCTCACTTCCAGTTAATTTGCTGTGGGCTATGGTATGCTAAAAGTAAGGAAAATAAAATAATAGGAAGTTGGTCTGGTTTCCTGTAGGAAACCAATGAAGATGAAATTGGTTCTTGGAATAAACCCACAGCAGTCTGGGAAATACTGACTGAAGACATTTTTCTGAATCATAAACAGAAAAATTATGACTCATGAAGTGTGGGTCATTGAGAGGCTGATTTGATCTTATGTGGGAGAAAGTGAGAGATGATGGAAATGTACTAGTTATTAAAAGTAGTTAAACCTAGTATGATGACATCATCCAAGTAGGAACAAATTATCCAATATCTAATCCAGACCATTTTGATGGAGAACATGTTTCAAGAGGCTACTTTATTGTTCTTTTCTTAAAACTGTGTAAATAATAGTTTTTCAGTAATTTCAGTCTTAAATTTCTTATCTGTTCAACATTCATTACTGTCATGATTTTGGATTTTTCTACCATTTTCCAGCTTCTTTGGTAATCTCATGTCATTCTTGAAGCTGTAGTGTTGGATGTGAACTTTCTACAGTAAATCTAGTCCAGCATTACTCCCTTTTGTCTCGGTGTGTCCTGTTGGAATTGCCTTTATTTTTTTTTTTTTCCCAAAGAAATGACAATTATACAGTCATGGACTATTACAGCTAAAAGGAACTTTAGAAATGACTTCATATGGGGGCCTCTGTGTGGCTCAATTGGTTGTCTGACTCTTGATTTCGGCTTAGGTCACGATCCCTGGGTCATAGGTTCTCTGTGCTG